>NC_135567.1:4604898-4639898 GCF_964340395.1 Glandiceps talaboti | reverse complement strand
TTTTATAACTGAACATCAGAGCAGTATTTAAAGTTGAAGTTGGGAAATTTTCACGCATAGATATTTTCTAGTAATGTGTTATTAAATTATGACAACATAAAATTTAGGTTGTTAGTCTTTACACTGATTTGACAAGATAAAGAACAAAAATGAAAGTTAGCCTCCCAGTTTATTTCATTTGTGGAAGTATGTACAGTATATGACTTGCAGATTTACGATCTTATCACAGTTGGATTCTGATAAACATTCAATGGTTTTGCCTGAATGAATAGATAGGTTTATACTGTACAAGGAGTTTTCTGCTTGTCATTGACTACTGTAAGTCTTGCTTTCTTTTCAGAGATATATGCTCATCAATTTTGAATGAGTCCATGTAAATACCTGCAAATTATAACTATGACAAATTCACATTTAAAGTAGAATTTCTTGCTATTGTAGAAGCTATATCATTAAAATATACATGGGACTAGTATTTTCAATCAAGGCGACTACTAAGTGTGTGCACCCTGGTGATATTATGTACCTTTAAGGTTTAATGTAACTTGAACAATGTCTGTCAATGTTGTAGAAAATGTCGAGACAAAGTTGAAAACCAATACTAGTAATCTAACAATATATATGGAAACATTTTCTTTTGTTCTTTATTTTGTCAAATCAGCTGTAATCCTTTTCAAAATAAAAATGTGTAACTATAAATGAACTGTTGTGTGTGCAGGTGTGATGTGATACTAGTGTCACAGATGACATATTTGTATTTTCAGTAAACTTAATATTTTAACAACATCGCATGTCCTAGTTTACTGAAAGGTCAAAAGACTGTCTCAAGGATATTGGATTCAGACCACACAGGATTCCAAGCATACTCGAATACATCAGACGACAGTCTGCATTTCATAAATATCTAGGATTCATAGTGATCATTCATCAATGTTTTAAGAATACTTTTAGGGCATGGTCACGCCTAGAAAAACTCTATATGGAGTGCATTAATTATTTGGCCATTGGCCATGCGTTATGTATATTTAGACTTTAAGGACGTCACAATAAAGTACACTGGGGACAGGCACTTCACTCAGTTTTGGTAGAGGACTTGGCTTCGCGGCAAGTCAATGAACGAGGCACTATGCTAGGTGCTTGCCTTGATTTCCAGTGTAGATCTTTAAACACTGTGTGTAGTCTGAGCTAATTCCCTTTAAAGTTCAAGTGTGATCCTGGTATGTACATACAGAAGTTGGGTCAGATATGAGATATGAGAGTGATTCGGGTGTTATTACTTGGTCTATCAGCTGTGTGCGAAGATCAGTAGTAATACTAGTAATTAATGAAGTTTGAGTCCACAGCTAGACAACAGGGTAAACTGACATTAAAATGACCACACATGTATCTTAAGCATACAATGATCTCAACAGTAATATGCAAATAAGGTGTTAGTGTGTAAGTGAGTGAGTGAGTGAGTGAGTGAGTGAGTGAGAGTGAATTTTGGTCCAAAATTTATCTCAAAAAGTACTTGATCAGTGAGACTGTAATTTGGTGAGATGTTTCGAGAAGTGTTATTCTGCAGATTTTTTTCGAATATTTTGACACAATTGGCCCTAGCAACCATGACCATGCCCTTAGCAACAACCAAATGGCATTATATATTGGTCAAATAACAATATTAGCTGATACGTAAGTGAGTTAACATTCAAAAAATGTATGTAAGTATCCCTAGCAACCATGACCACGCCCATAGCAACATCCAAATGGTGGTGTATTTCATAAAGATAACAGGGGATTACTAGGCAAGTGAATAAACATTCATAAGATGTATGGAAATGTACCTAGCAACAAGACCACACCCATAGCAACAGACAAACGATGACATATATTGCAAAGATAACAGGAATTAATAGACAAGTAAATAAACATTCAAAAAACGTATGTAAATATGTCGAGCAACATGACCACCCCATAGCAACAGCCAAATGATTGCATATATTGCAAAGATAATAACATGGTTGGATACGATAGTCAACTGGATAGTCATTCAACAAATGAACACCTGTACCTAGAATGGATCAACATGTGGATAAACATTCTTAAAAAGTGTAAAGTTGTGCTAAAACGACATTGGCGCTATTTTTGTTGTATTTCCCTCGCAAAAGACATAACATTTAGGAGCTTCATCTAAACAATGTACTGTTTTGGCAATCCTTTGTAGCTTTCTGCTATAATGAGATTCCAGGATGAAGTCTGTAAGAGTTTTTGTATACAGTTATTGCGGTTTTATTTTGAGTCATTAATGAAGAGCATTACAGCCATATATCCATTTAAGATCATACACATTACTGTTGTAACCATAGTTATCATATAGTATACATAAGGGGAGAACCATTTCGTGGGGGAGGGGGTATAGCAGCAACAAAAATGGTCAGTCCTGCATCAAATTATTTTTTCCATATGTGAAAACAATGCCATTTTTTTTTCGATTACCAATTTCTAACGTGCTGTTCCTAACTATACCTACATGTCACTGGTTCAAAACTAACTTGTTGTGTGTAAGTAGCAATAAGTAGCAGTTTACAGTCCATGCTTCTGCTAAAAGTTGATTCATGTCACAGTATTTTATGCATGTTTATTAATACTAATATTTCTGCAAAGTTTAGTATAAAAAGTTTATTTCTCGATTTTCTCTATGATAGTTAGTATTATTTGTTAAACATTTAGCAGCTGGTGTTCAACTTATCATTTCTAGAAAGTATTTAGCATGCCTTAGAGTTTATGTTGTATAAAGTTATAGTCATCTCAATTGGAGAGGAATTTTACAAGCATGTTTTACAGAGTTTTTGATACTTCTTAACCACTCCATTTGTTTCTTGTTCCTCTCAAGTGACTCTTTATCATTGACATTCTATATTGGCAGCAGACTGGGATACTTTTTTTTAAAACCTCTGACAATGTTTTTGATACATAAAATGTTGCATCCATATTTGTCTTCTATGCTATGTACTAAAATAAGTTTACATAAAATAGTTAGATATCACTTACGAACAATGGAAGGATGGTCATATTAAACAAAATATTTTCATTAAAGTGGAAAGGGAAATTTGAAACATGCAATACCGTATAGAATATCAGTAAAGCACATTAATAAAAACTGTGTGATGAAAAGAGCTGATGAATATGATATATTTTTCTGTGTTGTGATACTGCATATAATCATTGGAATTGGAGAGCTTTTGCTGTAAATGCATTTTGACATGTTTGTTGAAACTGATTTTTGCACATGGCAGACAAAATGCTAATTGACAGTAATTGAAAGCAACCCCATATAAAAAATGCTGGAAAAAACCCATAGGGCTTGCTCAAAATATTGACAATAAATGAGACAAAAATGAGATAATCAAATTCCCAGATTTTTTCTCAAGCCATTATGGGATCAAATTATTTTTTTCTCCTTCACTTGCCGACAAATTATTTTTTCCAAACTTCTCCAAACCCCCCTCCCAGAAATCAAATGGTTCTCCCCTAATAGAGTGTTGAATAGACAACTACAGCTAGAGACTACATGTGTACAGTTACACAAAAGATACACTGAGGAAAATTTAATTTGAAACGATAAATTTGCGATAACTACATTGCTGGAGACTTTGAGGCACTAAAATATTTGAGATTAGCGTGCATTCGAACGAAGTTTTCGAAAGAAGTTAGACGGGTGTGTTCTTACTTCACTACAGCACGATGTGGCAAATACGCGGAGATATACAGAAACACATAGTACATATATTTGACTTTCGATAGCATTTCGAAAACAGGGCTACTTTGACCACCGTTTACACTTTTGTGGTAATACACTTGTAGATCCTAGTACTTGAATGGTGATAACAGAATAGCAGAAATAAAAATAAAGATAAATATTGCCTATCTGATAGCCAAACAAGAACTGACATTTTCACTATTTCCGAGTTATTGCTACTGCTCAGAAAAAAATGGCGTCGGTATTAAAGCCAACCTATGATAACATTCATAAATGCCCGGAGATGATCAGAACAATTGCTGGACGAATCAGGAATGACTTAGATAACGATATCAGAAACGAAACTAAATATTTTTCTAATTTGATTGACGGCGACACTGATAGAGCTATGCAGGAGTGTGAAATCGTCTACATGCGATGAGTAGACAAACCTACTTGTAAACTTAAGGTTAATTTAGCAGAACAGAAGGAAGTTCAACACGCACATGCCAATGGTGGTGTTAGTGTGACAAAAAACTATATGTGACAAAGTTGATGAAAGTTGGAAGTAGAAACTTATAGGATTTGCAGCAGATGGTGCGTCTGTCAATCTCGTTAGAAACAGGAATGTATACACTTTACCCAGGGACGAAGTAGGGCAATAATACCGTATCACTTCACTGTATTAAAGTGTTTAGGTGCTTATCACGAATTATGTAAACTTTCTGATGCATAGTAGCAATGTTATAAGGGTTTGAATTTCGTTTATTATTTGCCATGGAAACGGGTGTACATATCCCGGGTATGTAGGGGTTCGCGAAAGCAGACTGAAGTCAAGGATAGCAAGCTTTCCTGTGTTAACAATAGGAAGCGGACATTTGAACATCATTTTTGACAACTAACGTTCACTGGGATCAAAGATGTAGAGCTAAATTTCTTGCATAAATTGCAAGATTACGGAAGGCATTCAGTTTAAATCTGGTAAAAATATTTTCCCTACATACTAGTTCAGATCTAACTGTTTGTGTGACTGTTCACAATCACTCACCACTCAGGTCGCTATTTCACACAAAAGAAAACAATTACGTTGAAATATGTTATTTGACATAAAGAGAGAAAACTGTACACAGACTGGAGCTTGTCTATCAATGAAGTCCTTAGAGACTACCTTTATAGACTTTCTCAAGTCTCTGAACATTTGTCACTGTTGCGAGTCATTCTGGTAACCAACACACACCCTTTAAGAGGAACCCCTACTCTAGGAAATAAATGTATTTTCATGAATGTTTGGTTCTGGAGAGTCATTCATGATTTCACATCACATTCATTTCGCTTTATGGCCATGTGACACCATTTTGATTGTCTTTTAATTACTACTATCAATTATATGTGTTGCAAGTATACTTCTAATTAATTAAGTCATTTGTATGGAAACATCTAGTATTAACAGAAAGACAAAGTATAGTATGCATAAACATGTACACATCACTATATATGGTGCGTCATCTCCTTTTATACTTTATCACAGTCACAGTATATTCATGATGCAGCCCTTACAGTTTGTTAATTCACAACATTTTTTATGCAGGAATCATATCAATAATTTTTTTTTTCAAAGTTTGTTGACATTTCAAATTTATTGGTATTTACACCGACTTGAGTAGCACTTGCCTTGGTATATGTAGTATCTAAATAATGATGAAATTCCTTCTGCTAATCATATTATTTGCTTATAACTACATTTCTGGTATGTGAAAAATTAGTAAGGACTTTACCAAAAACCAATTTCCTAGTTGCATGTCTCTGATCATGACATTGAACTTAGTCTTCATTATGGGCAGAGATCCATAGTTCAATGTTGGATAAAAAGCAATTCTTAAAACTTAAGTTCAAAATCTTCCCAGAATATTTTACTTTTAAATACATTAAAATAGTTTGTAACCACCATTAATCTGTATGAGAACTGACTAATACCATTGACTGTGTAGTGCAAAGAATTGGTGAGAAACCCTGTGGCAACTTTTCAGAATTAAATTTACATATGAGTCACTACTCATTACAAGCATCATATTACACAGAGTCTTGCATGCATGAAATGATACACATACACATATAGATTCGATGGCACCATCATATAGTACAAGCTAGCACAGTTGACAAGCACAGTGCAGTCCTACGCATTGTGCAATTGTTGGCATAAAATGTACATTGGAATACAGGTACACAATACATACATACATACATACATACAGACAGACAGACAGACAGACAGACAGACATACATACATACATACATACATACATACATACATACATACATACATACATACATACATACATACATTATGGATGACTTGTTCTTCAGTAATTGATAATTTATTACAGAATGATGTGATATCAATTTCAGGTTGAGAAATCATGAAATAATACACAACACTATTTCTAGTGTATGTTTGTTGAGCTGGATATAAAAGACTTGTTAAGTGACAGTTTTAATACAGTACTTGATATGTGCATATCTAGTTATGTTAGAATTCACCTTTATAGATTTGTTAGTAGGAATGAACTACAGGTTCAGTCTTGCTAGAGGCTCAGTAAAGTGTGTGAGGATGTATGAAAACAACTTGGTCAACAAAGCCTGAGGCTGTTGGTAAAAATAACAAAGTTGTGCTTCGACACCACTTTCTTTATTGTTCTTTTTATGTTATTTAAATTGTTAAAGTTATCTAATTTCTGTAGTTTTATGATTTTTTAAATATTGTTATAGTGCTGTTTATAGACCCATTGTCTTACTGGATGCAAATTTACAATACAGTATTGAGACACACTGAAAGTTATTATATATAAACTCTAGGTCATTTATAGATTTCAGTTGAGATTGTCTTTGGCATACATTTGTACTCAGGTTAAGCATAAAGTGACAACATGACAATACACAAGCAATAGATTTGTATTAGTGAAAACTAAACTGAATGAAAGGGACACCACTCCAGGATATAAAAGGGCTTTCATAAACTTTGGGGTCTGGAGAGTCAACACATAATTTCACATCACATAGATTTTGTAGATTACCAAGAAGCTACAAAACAAACTATAGTGGTCCACGGTGTTGCATTATGGGACTTGGATTACATACATATGTATTACTTTAACAATGAATATTCATGAATTGATCTGCATGTAGCATTATTAGACTTAGCAGACACACATGAGTATTAGTTGAATAGATATATTTATATGACATGAAATCATAAAGTAACTTGCCAGTAACTAGTTGATAACAATATATATATTTCCTGGAGTGACATTAACCTTTACAACCTTTACCTTTATATTACATTTAGAGTAGGGCTCATAAAATGATGTTATATAAGGTTCACCAATGGCAAGTATCAACATAGTAAGGAATGGATTTTAACCTTTCTTTTATTTGTATTAATATCAGGCGATAGGATGTTTGGATTCAAGAGTTGTACATATTTAATTTTTTAGAGATGCAAGATACATTGTAGTTACCTTTGTCAAATAAATATCGCAGACTTGGGTGCTCATAAAATTCCATTGTATTTATTTATTTATTTATTTATTTATTTATTTATTTATTTATTTATTTACATATGTATTTATTTATATATTCATTCATTCATTCATTCATTCATTCATTCATTCATTCATTCATTCATTCATTCAAGGGCATATGATGCTTGCATGCATGCAATATTATGTATGTATGTATGTATGTATGGATGGATGGATGGATGGGTGGAATGAAATGGATGTCTGCATGTATATATAAAACATGTAAGTTTAGCCAGACCATGTGTTAGCATTTTATATATTTAATAGAAGCATTTGTGTGTCTCATTTTGTGATAGAGTCTATCACATCAGCTTAATTGAAACCTGGAAGGACAACATGAATTAAATAACAATTATCATTTTTCATGACCATCACATTTGTTCACCCCTTGAATATTAATGACCAATTTGAGTAATTAGACTTAAGTAATTTTTAAAAACATTTTTGACAACTATTAACTTTCATTGGGATTTGACGAATCACATATAGAGCTAAATTTCTTGCATAAATCATGAAATTTCTTACGGAAGGCATTCAGTTTAAATCTGGCAAGCTTTAGTTTACTTATATTGAAGGTTCACTATGACATGAAGATATGATGTGATTCCCATTCTCTTCACAATTCTTGTCAGCAAACTAAACTGCCAATATCTTTCACATCATTCTTTTATTTACTTCTGTCATCATCATTGTTATAAATTTACACAAACATGTGATAGACTGAAATGATACTTTAAACCATATTAGTGTTAAAAGTGGTGTTTAGTTTCTTTAATTTATCTGTCTGCTCTGTTAATAATAATACTATTGTAAGAATTGAATCAGAAAAATATCGACATTGTTATTGACCTCTGATTTGTCCTGCAATCAGACATTTTAAGTACTGACTAAAATTTAAATTTAACGGTTTGCCTGGTATAACATGATTTTATATAGATGCGAGACAAATGATTAGCTATGTCAAGAAGGCTATGAAATATCAAATTCAAATGTTTCATTTTACTGAAAATACTACCATAAATTGAATGACGAAACTTCAAAGCGGTTGAAATTCTCACTAAGTCCATGGAAACCAAATAATCCTAAGTTTATTAAAAGAAATAAATAAAAATCAAACAAATGAGGTCAGCTAAAGTACTTCGCAATATTTACCCCTAATATCCAAACAGAAATATGAATAAATGTAACGTCTCATATCATAAGAATTAACGTTGTCTTATGAATTGGCCGGCATGGAACAACAAAGCAAGATGCCATAGATGGCGCTGTTGATCGACTGCCAACCTGTTGAGCGTGCTCCCAGTTTTAAAAAGACTTTAAACTGCACATGTGCATTTCTACTGATTGTTTTATTGCGATACCTAGAACCGGCCTGTGAACTGTAGCAGGGTTGTATTCCTCTGCTGAATTAGTAATTTCGCAGAGCCCTTCTGAGTATATGTGTTGTAGCACCAGAATCAATACATCCTCCCGGTCTTTGTCATTCAGCCAACTTCAATGTCTTGGGGGTGTGGCTAACAGAATGAATGATATGCTATCCAAGACAGTCCCTTAGTCTTTCTTTAAAACCGCGTGGTTGGACATAAAAGCTGGAAACAGACATCACAATCCAATATTTTCGATTCAAACAATTATTAGCAGTCAGCGAACTTCGAAGTCATTCAGCTTCATATATGGGTTGGACACTGCAGCAAATTTAAATTGTTAATAATAATGTTGGTTACTTATATAGCGCTTTCCCACTCCGTGCTCAAAGCCCTTTACAAATATTTCCCCTGGCTCGGATCAGAACGGCACAACGGCCCTTTTTATTATTGCTCAACTCTACGGGGAGCATACAATCCATTGCAGCCATTTAAGCACATAGGATTAAAGCCTTCACATTGCAACGTACATCCTACCAGGTCCCCAGTTATACAGCTGGGTTGACTGAGGCACAGTCGTGGTTCAAATCTTGCCCAAGGACTTTAGCCACTCAGAAACAAACACCAGGCAGCGACGGGGCTCGAACCTGCAACCTGTAGATTCGGTCACGCTAACCATTCACCCATCATGACTCCACATGAGTAATGAAGTAATTTATAGTGAGTCAATGCTATGTAAACTGTGATTACACCCTTAAAAGAAAGAAAACGTGACTGTATTTACTGAAAATCACAAGGATCTCAACTTGTTTCCAGAAATTACATTTGAATGCTACCATGTTAAATGCCTGTTCTGTCAATGGGAAGATTGCTGCTCTCGCGTCAAAACTGTTTGTCGAAAATCTGAATATTTTCAACATTACAGAAACATGGCTAAAGAGTGACGCCGATCCTGCGATCATTGATTTCATTCTGTAGATCAGTGACTACACTGTCCATAAGTATTGTTGTTCTATTTGAATGGATGGTTAAAGAGCTATACTAACCCGTTCGAATCTCCGCGCCATTGAAAACCTCCCATTTATTTGAGTCACTAGATATAACTTTCCGATCATCAAGTCAGTCTCTGCTTGTTATTGTAATCTATCATCTACCAAAATGTTCTATTTGCAATTACTTCGATTTTTATGTTGAAGACTGATTCACGTGATACGGTAAATATCACTGGCATTCTGCACTCTAAAGTGTTGGTTTTGTGGTTTTGCGACGAACTCATAGTGTTGCGGAAAGATATGCGTAAGTTTGAACCTAAATGGCATATTTCGTAATTTGAAATCTATCGCTATTTTTTTTCTAACCAAAAGACTTGAATACTTCCGTCTGTACGATAAAGCGAAGTCAACTTATCATCGGACTCGAATTGAGGAAGCAGACAACAAAAAGTTATTTAACATCGTTTCTGAGCTGTCTTGTACCAAGGCATTACAACCAATAATCTTCCATGTGGCATCCCTGTCAAGTACTTCGAAACCAAGGTCTCGATGCTTCGGAACTAGCTGGGTGCCCAGTTCGACGAATGCAACAATGAGCTGCCGATTGAAATAATAAGAAGGCTGTCGGTCTTATCATGTTGGATATATCAGCAGCATTTGATAGAATCGACCATGAAATGTTGTTACATAGACTGGAATTTCGTTTTGTCATCGGAACAGCTCTAGCTCGATTTAAATCATACATTCCCAATCGCCATCAACATGATGTCTGCAACATCTTGTATGTCACATTTAAAATACTGTGTCCCAAAAGGATCAGTTGTAGGTCCAATGCTATTCACATTGTATACAGCTCCATTAGAGGATGTCATAATTAGCTAGATTCTCGATGTATATAAGATGCATAGGTGTTTGGTCAGTACCTTTGTTTGTGATTTGCTGCACAAAAATGTACCACACTCTATTGATGAATACTGCAATGTGTTAATTAAACTATGACTGCAATACAAAAATACCAGGATAATTTATGTGTACCTTCTGTTGAAACATATTATGGTAAACAATCAATGACATGCACAGGTGCAATTACATGGAATTCAATACAATACGGTACCAGAAATGAACTGTGAAGATAGCGGTTCATAGCATCATTACATAAATATTTATTGAAAGAGTATACCATATAACAGTGTAAAGTTTAATGTAATATATGCCTTCCTTGTATTTTGCCGCTCAGAGATAGATGGGGGGGGGGGGGGAAACAAGGGTAGAGCTACTTTTTCTATTTTTATTTACATCCTAAACTTGTACCATTATTTACTGTTTCCAGGGGTCAGACACGATTAGCATTGCTATTTTGTGATTCCTGTTATCCAATCTGATTGTTTGCTTCTTTGTATTTACATTTGTGATGTCATTTTTCTCTTCTCTTTTTGGTCGGGTAATAAAATATATCGTATCGTAGCGTATATTTGCAAGAATGTTTACTTTTCATTATACAAGAATGGAAAAAATTGCAAACTGTTAGACAAAGCCTGTATAGAGAAATTAATACATATATTTGTGACTTCCTGGCTCGATTACAGCAATGGCCTATTGTATGGAATTTCAAAATACCAGGTATATTGTGTGCAATCACTTTAGAATGCTGCATCCTGTCTCGTCAATACAATGTACACGTAGTGTTAACCATATTACTCCTGTACTCATTGACTCACATTGGCTTCCAGTTGTGGTCAGGATTACTTTCAAAATCCTACTGATCACTATCAAAATAATCAACCATGTGGCACCATTATACCTGTCAGATTTAATTAGTATTTATGTTTCAACACCGAATCTTTGTTTTGCTGAAAAGCTACTCATAGTCCTACCACATGGCAATTTTAATACATCTTAGGGTCAGATGGCTTTTCAAGTGCGCGCACCCTCTCTGTTGAATTGGCTTCCATTTGAAATAAGAAAGACCATTGACATTTTAAAACTTAGTTTTAAAGACATATTTTCAGACAACATTTCAAGTAATATAGGAAGTGGTTGATCTTAACTGGTTGTTTTCTAGACTATATGAATGATTTTACTAGGTATATTTTCATATGTATTGTTGATTTTTTTCCCTGTATGCGTGTTGTTATTTCTTTCCTCGTTTATTAACCTTTGCCATTTTAATCTGTACAATAGTATAAATTTTGTGTTTCAACACCAAATCTTTGTTCTGCTGAAAAGCTACTCTTACTCTAACAATTTTAATAAATCTTATGGCCAGAGGGTTTTTGAAGTGTGTCTCTGTTGATTTTTAGCCGTGGTCAACTGTAACAGCATCAAATGTAAACTGCAGATTTTGCAGCTATGGCAGAATCAATAGAGACTGATATCATCATATGGGGGACGGAATCTAAAATTGGCAGTTCTATACAAACAAGTTAAATATTTTACCCTGATTACAATGTCATCAGGAGAGACAGGACAATACATGGAGGTGGCATCTTTATCGCCACATAAAAATTCATGATTGTAACTGGAAATCAATAAAACTGATAGCAGGTTGAAATTAAAATAACTGGTTCAAAACCTTTCCTTGTTGGTTGCTTTTATAAACGACCAGACACCAAGATCGATAAAGTGGACCAACTGGAAACCGCTATGTCAAACCTAACTGGTACAAAACAATCTTGTAATGTCCTACTAGATGGCAAAACAATCTTGTAATGTCCTACTAGGTGGTGACTTTAACCTTGGTGACATCATATGGGAAACACAGTCAATTCATCAAGGAAGTCACACAACTGGTCTGTGTAACAAGCTACTTCAAATAGCAGCAAACCTTTCACTAAAACAAACGGTAAATAAACCAACTTGAGGCGTTAACATCTTAGACTTACTGTTCACATCAAAACCTGAACTTGTAAATAGATGCCTAGTAATACCAGGCATAATTGACTACGATATTCCAACTGCACTCATCGATCTTAAAGCAACATCCAACTGCAGAAAACCAAGGAAAATTTACGGATTCCATAAAGCCGACCTCTACAAAATGAGGGATGAAGTTAACAAGATAGATTTTATTAAGAAAGTAAATAAATAAATAAATAAATAAATAAATAAATAAAAGGAACAAAACCCGAACCTTACATCGAATGAGATATGGATCTTTTTAAAAACAGGTCTACTACAAATTATGAGTGACCACATACCGACTAAAATGACATCCACCCGGTAGCATTCGATTCATTCCACACCAACACCAACACAAATTGCATTATTACGGAATTCGTGGTAAAAGTATAAAGTGGATGGAATCCTTTCTAACCATGCGATAACAACAGACAATAACGTGTTGATGTTGATGGAGAACTTTCAACACTAATTGTAGTTGACCCGGGTGTTTCACACGGTACCGTATTAGGACCTATTCTCTTCATTTTCTGTCAAAATGACATCTGCGAATATTTCCAAAGATACAAATCTTCGACAATCTGCAGATGACTGCCGTTTATACAGGCAAATCAACTATCTGAACGACCCTTTTCAGCTGCAAAAAGATCTACATTCTCTCGTCTCTTGGACTGACAAGTGGAACATAAATTTAATTCATCTAAATTTTACATAATTAATACACAGCATCCTCAAACACAAACCGTATACACGTCTATCATATCAAAGAGAATGCCCTTTGAAACTGTAAAACGTCATCCGTATTCGGGAATTGAACTATCAAATGACATAAACGGCATAGTATCTATATGCCAACAGAACATTAGAATTTATACGCTGGAACTTAAAATCCGCACCAAGACATCAAAATAATGTACTTGTCATATTTGACATTTGTCCGTCCCATCCTAGAAATTATGCTTGTTGTACCTGTGACCCGCATACAACTACTGACAAACATGACATTGAAATGACTCAAAGACAGACAGGCCCGCTTTGTTCTTCAACGCTACACCAAAACTGACAGTGGTACAGCAATGCTAAGGGAGCTTCAATGGGAACTATTAGAAAACAGGTAAAAGTTTCCCAGGCTAACCATGGCATATAAAGCACAAACTGGAAAAGTTGAATTACCAAAAGAACAATACTTCAAATGTACAACAAAATCAACCAGACCATCTCATTCACACAGTCATGATCTTCAGTACTTAAGAATGCTTTATATTCCACATAATTTAACACAAATGTACAATAAAATGTCAGAGAAGAAAGGCAACAAATGACTTTAATATTCCTTGTCGTTTAAAAGTTCTTTCGATAAAAATTTCAGAAGACACCCAGTAGATTAAAACAAATCACATTAAAATAGAGAGTCAACTGTCCTGCAGCGAAACCTAGCAACTCAACTTGAAATCATCAAATTAAATAATGTCTAAAAAGATGCGTCTTCAATCCACTTTTGGACATGTGAACAGTCTTAGCGCTAAAAATATCAAATGGTAGTGCATTCCACAAAGAAGGTGGGCAAACTGAGAAGGCTCTTTGTCGGTATGTTTGTTAAAGTTGCCACACAGTTGAATTAAACGCAGCTTCTCGGCTGATCTGACAAGACGCGTAGCGGCATTTTGAAGAGTCTGTAAACAGTTAATTTGAATTTTAGTTATTCCATACAAGAGACTATTACAGTAATCAAGGCGAGACGTTACAAATGCGTCGATTATATTTTCTGTAGTTATTTTGTCCAAAAGTCGACGAATCGTTCCAATTATGTGCAACGCGAAATAACCATTTCTACATATCTGACCAATTTAATTAGACATGGAGACATCGCTATTTAGAATCACGCCTAGATTCTGAACTGAAGAGGATGAAGTGATATCAATCCTACCAATCTTAAGGCTAGTTAGCTCTGATACATCTGATTTTAGGCGTGAGGAGGAATGAACAACCTCAGTTTTATCATCATTGAGTACCAACATATTGGACATCATCCAGCTACGAATATCGTCGACGCATGCCTCTACATCAGCTACAACTTCGTCAGGCATATTGCAAATAACATAAATTCCAGAGTCGTCAGCATACATCATGTAGTCGAGGTCATTAGAGAGAGAATTACATCTTTTTTGTCACTTAATGCAAGCATAATATCACTGTGGATGCGGAGGAGCGCAGTTTCAGTACTGTGATTGACTCGATATGTGCTTTGACACTTGGTGTATAGCTGAAACTTGGCGAGATGATCATTTAGCTGCTGCGCGACAATTCTCTCAAGAACTTTCAACAAGAAAGACAGATTGGATACGGGCCTATAATTTTTTTTTCACTACATTGTGGTCAATATCAGGCTTCTTCAACAAAGCATAAATGATTGATGATTTTGAATGGCTAGGGACGGTGCCAGACGAAAGTGAAATATTGTATAAATGAGCTACAAAAGGCGCAAGAGAGTCTATACAGTTCTTTACAAGGTTTTTTGGAAGGATATCAAGTTCACAGTCATAATTTTGGAGACAACCGCTTTACTAGCGTTTTAACTGACACAGACTCAAACTCAGTGAAAATGTGATTTGGTAGTTGATCATCACTATTGACTGAACAAGAAGTCCGACACGAAGCTTTGATAGAAGAATTCGAGGATGTCATTTTGAAATGCGTTTGAATTGGATGCCTTGGTACTTGATAACTCAGTAATAATATTAAATAATCTTCTGTTGTCTCCTTCATTAATGCTAGTCCGATAGAAAGCTGACTTTACTTCATCACAACGACGGAAATATTCAACCTGCTTAGTACAGAAGATTTGCCGATCGATTTCGAGTTGCGATGTGCGCCACTTATTTTCGAACTTACACACTTCTCTTCTCATGATCAATGACAATAGTTCCTCACAAAACCATTGGCCATGCACTTTCTGGGTGATGACTTTTTCAGTTATAGGGACAATCGCATCTAATACCTTCTTAACAGTTTCATGATAAAATTCTGACAAAGCATTCGGCGTTCATGACAGGTGGACAGTCTGCAATGCTATAGTCTGCGATGCTGACCTCAAGTTTGTCATGCAAGTCAGCCTTGTCAATTGTTCAGAAATACCTTCACCACATGTTGAACTTGCCATTTGGTGGTCACTGAATTTTCAAACCTAAATAACGATACTGTGATCGGAGATTAGAGATACGTCGACCCTGACAAAGTGCAGGAACTGATCATTCGATCAAGTTATCAGCAAGTCAAGAGTATAGCCCTTGCTATTGTAGGTGCGGATACATTTTGCTGTAAACCCATAGAATACAAAAGGTCGACAAACTTCTTTGTATCCCGTAAGTCGGTATCCACAAAATAAAAATTGAAGTCACCTGCGAATAGAAAGTGGCCAGACGATGGTACAGCTGTTTCCAGGCGCGTTGAGAATTCGGAAATAAACTCGCCGATGGTAACTTTATTCTTTGTTGATTTTGGAGGATGGTAGACGACAATTAAATGCAGACATTGACTCGACGATTGAAAAATGATGTCGAATGCTTCGAAAGATTGAAACGAAGATGATCGCTTCTCAATGACGGGAAGGTTGGAATGGGCTAACACTGCTACTCCACCCCCTTTTTCTCTTTGAGTGAGGCTGCTGATAGATAGTGTAACTGCTGATCGAAGAGAGAAACTCGGCAATAAATGGGTCATCTTGACTTTTGAGCCAAGTTTCTGTAATGGCTATTTTAAAGATGTCCAAATGTCCAGTCAACAATGTCGACTTTACAGCACTGATCTCACCATTAATAGAACGTACATTCCCCAGACCAGCATTTAGTTGTAATTTCTGGAAGCATGAAGAAACTCTCGGAATTATTACTAGAACAGAGTCACGTTTGTTTTCAACAAGGTGTGCACTCCTAGGTGTTATTATGGTACGAATAGGCAGCGACTCAACATAAGTAGTATCAATGGAGATAGGAATTTGCCGCAGTAGCCTGTTCCGCACCTCAGATCTTTTGACCCAGGACAACGATTACTAATAATAGTTGGAATCGAAAACTTAAATAAAAAAATGAAGACTTAAAAGAAGGTTTTGCAAACCGCATACGTTTTGCCATCCACTGACCCCATTACAACGACTGATTAGACTGACGTATGCATGACCAAGACCTGGCAGCCATGATGGGTCGAGAACTACAATATATATGTACATGAAAAAGTTAGCTAACGTTCTATCTCAATAGATGAATACAACGCTGCAACAGTTCACCGTTCGGTTCCAAGTATCACTATAAAACAAGCCGTCATAAAATAACAGTGAAACGGTGACACATGGGCTCTAACATTGAATAAAACTAAAGACAGAATCAACAGGTGGGCAGCCGATCAACAGCGCCATTTACATTTAAATCATTCATTCATCTGCCAATGTGAAGAGAATCAAACCACAAAAACCTGTCATGTCATTGTATATCATTTATTAAAACAATTCTTAAAATAAATAACAATGCAGAATCCGAGCAGATTAGTTGTAGATACAAGCCTTGTTACACTGTTAGATGTACTTGTTGTTGTGTCAACGTAAACGTATGACAATAATTAAAAAGTACATCAATCAACAGAACATTTGTCAGCAAAGATAATTTTGAAAAAAAAAATCAAGAGACATAACATGAATGCTCATATATCCTATAAAGCATAGTGGCATTGTTGTTAGTTTGTTATTTGCATTATTAATGATTTTGTATTTTGACTTGTGTGTTGACACTTTCGTGTTGTACGGTAATCGACAGTAGGGACCATTTCCCTTGTCGTATACTTGAAATGTTATCTTTTCACTCCTTATGAGGACACATTTCTCTGTTAATTTCAAAAGACTACAGAGCACTGTATGCAACTGTTGTTTATAGACTCATATACTTTCTTTTCCAAATTTAGCATTTCTTCTAGATTTCGTCTCAACTAAAACCTGTTTTGTGTGGACTTTTGTTTGTCATTTGAAAGATAGCATTGTATTTGTCGATTAAGTGATATTTTTCCCCGTCCTAATGAGTTTACCTCTCTAATTTTCGTTGATCAGAAAATACACCATTATATTACGGTATAGGTATATAACATTATCAATGTTCCAGCTTGAATGTACAACTTTGAGATTAGAGAGCCTTCAGTACTTAAAGGGGAGGGGCAGGGAAAATCAGATGCTGACTTATTCGTACAATGTGACCCTCCCCACTTCCATCTTGATGAAATGTGGCCCTCCCTCAAATTTATGTCCTTAAAATATGACCCTTCCCTGTTAAAGTAGTTCAAAACGTGGTTTAAAATGCTGTCAGAAATGTAAAGGGACACAAGTCTCACAATCATTGGTGAGGATTTAATCCCACTGCTGTCATCAATGTTGAAAGTTTTAAAGGCATTGGTTATTAGCCATTACTGCCACCATTAGATGTGTGTGAAGAAACTGCATTAATAAATACCTGTGCGCTGAGCTGAAGACCACAACTCATAACGATTTGATTGGCACACTCCCATCATTGCCGGGACCAAGGTCATGATCTCTACAACATTATCCATAGTATCTTACCCAACTATTCCAGTTGAACACCTGTTAGACCTAATCATCTCTTCACACCACAACTGACAAATACTCCATTACGTTGGTTGTCAGCAACCATTTGATTGATATAGGCTAATGTCATTGCTACCTAACCCTAACCCTAACTCTAACCCTAACCCTAACCCTAACCCAAATAGCAGCAATGGGCTTGGAACCGATGGCAACAATGGGATGACTAAAAAAGAAAATAATGCAGTGCTATGCAATACAGTGAGTCAAAGTAAAATACGACCCTCCCCCTAATCCCATTTCCTAAAATATTGCTGTCCCCTAGAGATGATTTGTAAAACGTTACCCCCTAATTCCCCTGGCCCTCCCTCCTGTAAAAAAATCTCTCCCCTGAGACCTTTCGAAAGATCAGAATGGCTTCCCAGCTGTTCTTCAAGTACTATAGCACTATTCCTACTGGACTTTCCATTTACATGTTGTTGAATTACATTTTTATGGTGTCTTTGTGTTTCCATGTTATCTAGACCATTAATGTGTAGAAAGGCTGTATAATGTATATAGAATTCTTTCCTGGAGTTTTCACTATTGATTCGACTAGAGTTGTGTGTGTTGACTTGTTGTGCAGTGCTTCGGGAATGAACTGTGTTTATCTGGTATATATTTTATTTATATTACTTGTATATACTTTAGTGGTGACCTTGTTGGCCACCATCAGTTGCAATATGTCAATACAGACAATTAACACACAGATTGGTAATGGCTATTGTTCGAGGTGTTAATCTGGGGACCAACAGCTCGATCCTTGCCTCGGGTATGCTACAAGGGTCTCTTGCACTTTCTACATTACACCGAAAGTTACCGAAGTCTCTCTTTGGGTACTGTCGGTGTTTTGTTGTTTAAACAGCACCACATCATCGGTTAGGGTAAAAGGCCCGATAGCGTTATTTTCAACCGGAAGCCGACAATTTCTGTCGAAACAGCTTAAAAATTTAGCGAGATTCAGCTGATTTATTGCCATTTAAAACTTGTTTGTTTGGGACGGTCAAAATTATGAATATATAATGAACATATTTGATTTAAAAATGCAGCAATATGGACTTTGTTACACACTGTACGACAAATTCTGACGATAGGGCAAGTTATGTTCTATGGCTCTATAGTAAGTTACACTCTGGGATTTTCTTCCTACCCACTGGGATTTTTGTCAGAAAAGTACATACCTTATTCAATAGTCGTAACATTTCCGACGTTTACATGAGGGTCTATGCATTCATCACACATGTCAAATTGAACACACAAGCTGTTTACGGGTTCACCGATCAATTTGCCGCAGAGGAGTTCCCACCGACCCTACAGCGGTACAAGTGTGGCCATGATCAAATTGATACTGTACAACGGAAAACATACAAAATGCTTTGAAAATGATGTCTTAACTAAGAAGGCAAGCTAGCTTCACATCATAAAATATCCTCAGTATGATTTTAATTTTTCTTGGAAGACAATTCGTCGTCTTATTGTATGCTTTGCTTTCCAACATGGTACTGAGAGTCGATTGTTTTTATTTGGATTCATAACATGCATGTACCCCTGTCACAATCAACGTAAAAAGACGTCACACTAACGTTTGTTGCAAGAGTGTCTACTGTGGCCTGGAAAATTACCTGCATCATGCCAAACACATGTTTACATGTATATAGTGTCGGTCGACAACACGAGACGGTATGTGTTTACATGTCAATGATATTTGATCTGAGTCGGCTTCAAGATTGCATGAGAGTTCAAGTGCCGATATTGCAAGTCATCTATTACATTTATGATTCTGTCAGTAGGATAGCAAACTTTATCATCGAAATATTGCGTAGTATCGTATTGATTTATGCGAGACTATATTGAATTCGGGCAGATTCACACGTTGAAAAGTTATAGATGATATGCACGTACGTCATATGTTACCTAGCAACCCAGGCGGCGCCATATTGAGTGGCAAGAACGAACAATGGCGGGTAAACAAAGTACGTCGTTAGCCGCGCCTCTGGGCGGAGTTCAACCTCTACGTTCCTCAAAGTACGTGGAAAACTTAACCACCGATGCAAAACAACGCTACCTTCAAAAGTTACTTATTTGTGGACTAAAATCGGACCCGTACACATTTTTGAAGTCCGAATTCGACTGCAATGAGCCAAAGTTGTGGCCGGAGGTAACCTACGCTGATATTTATGCATACTTTATTAGCAAGCCGAGTTTGTACACTCACTCACAACTGAAATCGTACAAAAGTTTAGATGCATACCAATTCGTTGTTACCGGACAAACTTTTGATGTAATGTGCAAAAAAAATAAAATCAATGACGACCCCAACACTGGGTTTCTGTTTGTAGGGAAAGTACGGCATTCACAGAGCATCTTCACTTCGCCCCCGAACCGCGTATGGGTTGCACTCACAGCAGACGGTACAGTGACTACCGCTCATTGTATCTGTATGGCTGGGCTTGGTGAAGCCTGTTCTCATGTAGGAGCGATCCTATTCTACATCGGTGCAGTGACTCAATTCAAAAGAAGAACTGACATGTCAGCATGCACCTCAAAAGTCTGTCCATGGCTCCCACCGACTCTGAAAAAGGTTACATTTGAAGAAATCTCGAACATAAACTTCGCCAGACCAAACAAGAAATACAAACTGCTTTGCAACGCCAGTGCCACGGAACGTGTGATTACCGGTAGTGACAAATCTACAGGGAAAGCCCCGACTAGAAAGTCTGCACCATCGTTAACACAGGGCGAATTAAAAGACTTCGTGGTTAAACTCGAGCAAACAGGTGTAAAAAGTGCCGTGTTACGTGTACATCCTGACACATACAAGCAATTTGTACCCACGTCAACAAAGCTGGTCAAGCCGCTCACTGAACTCTACAACCCGTCCTTCCATGACCTCGCGTACAATGAACTGTTGCTAAAGTGTGACAATGTTTATGAAAACATGACCTTATCAAAATCTGAGGCTGAGGACATAGAAATTGCTACACGCAAACAGGCCACTTCCAATATTTGGTTTAGACAACGTGCAGGCTTGATTACTGCAAGTAGATTTAAATCAGTATGTAGTACAGATCCAAGTATGCCCTCCCAGAGTCTAATTCTCAGCATATGTCACCCTCTTAAACACAAATTTTCAACAGAAGCTACATGTTATGGTTGTGTGCATGAAAAAGATGCCATTGAAAGATTGAAAATACGTATGATAAATGAAGGGCATGTAGGAGTTCAAATTTTACAGTGTGGACTGTACAGAAGCACCAAGTATCCCTTTCTTGCAGGTTCCCCTGATGCTTTAATTAGATGTGAGTGTCATGGGATTTTTACAGTTGAAGTAAAGTGTCCCCTCAAATGTAAACATAGGACTCCACAAATGCAAACAGAATTAGATGCATCATTTTGTATGCAGAACATTGATGGAAAGTATGTTTTAAAGCGAACTCATCAATATTTTTATCAAGTTCAGTTACAAATGTTTTTAGTTGGCATTTCATCCAGCTATTTTGTTATTTGGTCACCTGAGGGTGAAGTAATTCAGCAAGTATATTTTGATGAAATCTTCATGGAGCAGATGATAAAGAAAGCTGATAAATTCTTCAGGCATTGCATTCTCCCTGAAATACTAGCCAAGTGGTACTCTAGAAAATATCTACAACTGGGGAGCACAGAGAACCAGCCAGAAAGTCAGTTGTCATGTGGTATACATTCAGATACGTCTGTTTGTTATTGCCGTGGTGAGAGTTTTGGGAGGGACATGATTGTTTGCAGTAGCAAAGATTGTGAAGTGAAATACTATCACTTGGATTGTTTGAAAATTAAGCATGCTAAGAAGGGGAAGTGGCTTTGTCCAAGTTGTTCAAAGAAAAGGACAGGAAAAAAATAGACTGTCCTGCACAGTAACACACCACTGTTGATGATGACTAGGTCCTAGGTAAAACAATGGGTAACACCAGTAGAAAGGTCTGTAATTAGTAGCATTCATGTAATTAAAATATATTTACTGCACTAATATACTTGTGTATTATTTGAAATTACAGGAGGCTAGTCAGGTGACCCCTTTATATTTTTAAAATCCATAAGTTTAATATTTGAACTTGCCTCATTGAACAGTAGTGTGTACCTGCACAGGACAATAATTAAGAGAAGAAATGGAGAAACAAGTAATACAAAGAATATAGTTTTTTTAATTCTGAAACAGTTCAAAATGAATTAGTACATTTCATTAAATCTCTCCCTGTTGTTGTAAATATTTCATTAGGACATAAAAAAATCAATATCAGTTCTGTATAATTTGTGTAGTAAAGCTATAAGAAGTACAACAGTAATACTGTTACACATTTATATCTATAATGAATGTAATTCGAGGTAAAATATAAACTTACAATAAATTACTGACACTATTCAACATTGTCTTTACAATTCATTTGACAGCTGTTTGTTATTGCATGTACAGGAAATTATTTGTAAACAAACAATAAATACAAGGGACCAAATCAAAATCACAGTTTGAAACTTCATACATTGTTAAAATGCACTCTACAGTACACTGACCTCAGATTACAAGTTACAAAATGTAGGTTTTAATAGCAATTGTCTCACCAAGCACAGAAGAATAATTCTTTGCAATCTTCTCAATTCTAACTACTGATAAGATAAACTCTTACTATTGACTTTGAGTTAGGCGTAATAAAAAAAAAATTGTGTGGTTCTGAACTTCTGATTACATTCAATTTGAGAATAGGTGGGATAGGGCAATTTTTTTTTCATTTCCTAGTCTCTAGTTCAGGTAGTTATGTTTTCTGTTGTTTTCCATATTGTACCCATGTCATTGATTTCTTCTCATCACATATGGTCATTACAGATTGGAAGAATTTTATGTTGTGTTTGTTTATTAGATGATGTAGGTTTCCACATCCATCATTACTTCCTAGACTTCAAATTTGTTGCGATTTTAGCAATTTTTTTTGCTCAAATATGTAACCCGAACCAAACAATTATTTTGTTTGACCTAAGACACTGACATGGTTCCTTTCTTTTTGTTTTGTTAACAAGAACAATACACATTCATATACCAAGGCCTTAGCACTATGTTCTAGAATACTATTAAATCAATTGTGGATCAGACATTGTCGTTTCATGTATAGCATGCCATGTATACAGTGTAAAGGCTATATGGATACAGCTTTTTTCAGTGTTTGTGAGAGCTAATATAAATACTAGAGTGAACCTGGGTGTCTCTAGTGAGGTGATTTACAGAATGCACACATCCTGGAAGCAGATTGTGATTCAGCTGTGTTTTTTTTTAAGTATCTAGGGGAACAACAGATTCACAAAGATTGCACAAAGCTGAACAAACTATGGCTATATCATCCACTACAGTATTACCACCACACGTTTTATTCATGATCATTTTAATGGGGAGGGTTCCTTGTAATATTCTATATTTATTTCTTAGAAGGCCAATCACTCTTTCAACATGGATTCTCACATGAGCTAATTCCCTGGACCAATCAATATCCTCCCTTTCAAGTTGCAGTTTCCCTTTGGTAAATGCAGGAATTTTTAATACTGCCCTATAAGCACTAACAGAAGCTTCAATAGTAAACCCTCTATCTGCTAGAACTTCATCCCCGGGTAACAATTTTTTCAGGATTCCACAACTTTCGGTCAAGTAAACATCTGAGACCCTCCCTCCCCATGCTTTGGATATATATATTATTGTACCTTGTGGTGATATTCCAATTAAAAATTTTGCAGTGTTATGATGTTTATAATTGGACCATGTCTGCGCCCTGGCTACTAGATCTGTTGGTCTTTCACTAAAAACTTCGAAACAATCTAAAATAACAACACAATTTTTGAAGTGATCTCTAAAACATAATGGCATGGTTGAACGTAAAACTTCTCTGTCAGGCCATATAATAAATGATGACAACCTTGAGGACATTACTGGGACCCACCTGTTAAAAATTCTGCTGATTGTGGACTGGTCAACTCCAAATCGATATGATAAATCTTCATCAAGTAAATTTAACCTAAGTTTCATAAGAACAGATAAAAACTCCTGGAATTGTGTCAATTTGTTTTGTGAATATGTCTTAATGTGTGAAGCAACTAAATTAAAAACCATTTTAACTATAACAAAGTTAGGTAATCCTGTATAAAAACTACATTTCTTTTCATTCAAACTAAAAGTTTCTTCAGAAAAAGATATGCTATCTAGTCTTTCTTTCAACCTGTCCCTTTCAATTTTCAAATTCTTATTGTCATCTCTTAACTGTTTGTTTTCAATAATCAGCCGACTATTCATTTCCTTTAGCTCTGCAACTTCTGATCTCAGTTTTATACTCGCATCATTATTCTCTTGAGTCAGGTCCTTGGTTAACATCTCTTCCTGTTTTCCAAATTTGGTTTCCTGCTCAGTTTCATTGGATTCCTCATCAGGCACCATACAAGCTTTAAATTTACTGCTTCTCCGTTCAAACCTCTGAAGATCAGTTTCCGCCTTTCTTTTTCTTTGTTGTGTGATGAACGAAAACACTGATGGTACATAGTCTGGATGATTGGGGTCGTCATTCTTGGCACCTTGAATGAACGACAAAACATCTAGGTTACAGCAATATTCATACATGGGAATAATTATACAAAAAATGATACTGCAAAACAAGGGTTATTAGCTGTAGTAATTTTCCTCAGGATAATTAAAAAGAATTTCATTTATAGAATGTCAGATGTACAATAGTAATAATTGTCGAGTATATTCAAGGTCTAGTCATGGAAATATCACCCATATGTGTGATACTTCATTTCTTAGTCTAGTTCCTATAATTTGTATAAAATATCATTACCATTTATATTTCTATGAAAAATGTTCTTCATTTTTCTTTCTTTCAAGAACCACTACTACTGATACTCAAAACCAATGAGCTATACAAATCCCCTATACTTGCATGTCGAAAAGAAACAATCGTGTCTGAAGCAAAAACTTGCATCACGGCTAACTTTTACAGAAATAAACAAACTGATAATAGTCGCTTGAACCTACATAAGAGGGACCGTGTGTTGTTTTTTGTATCAAGTTTGACAGTGATAAGAAGTAGACTTTTTTCGGCACCATCAAAGGCATTTTTCATCGCCCACAACTGTTACAATGCGAAGTTCTGTTCACAGGCAATGGTGTACAACGCGCTGTCAACACTCGTACTAGTCCTGCTTGCAGACGGTGCACGGGTCTTCATTACTGACAGGACCCTCAACACCAGAAGGAAGTAGGACTACACTCGTACTAGCTATTTTGTACTAGTTCACTGAGCGAACGCGCCATATTTTCATTAGTCCTGCTTGCATACGGAGTGAGTTGTACCTTCGGAATTCGGACAACGCGGTGGTGAGGGTCATATCATCATGTCGACCCGTACAAGCAGGACTACATTTTCATAATCGTAGCATTTCTGTCAATAGCAAAAAGAAATAATGCATGAATTTGAACTTCGAAAATATCAGGTGTGGTACTTGGATAATCAATCATCTTGAAACTTAAAAATATTTGGGGGAGGCGTTTCAAAGACAACTTTATTTTTCTACTTACCGGTAATGAAATGCTTGCTACACAGCCATGCATGTTTTGGTTCTAGATTCTTCCGATTTATTGCCGAAAGCCACTGTCGCCGTCGATCTAAATCCTTTGGAATTCGGTAAAAGGAAAAATCACATCCTTTTTTATGACGGTTTGTACATCCAAAGGCACAGCAACTCTTTCCCATGGTACTGAAATTTCAAATTAGGCGCTAGTGGAAGCAGAAGACACGCATTTGCTTACAGTGCATGCCACTCGCTTTTGCCACTCAATATGGCGGCCGTCGTGAATTAGCCTCGTTCCCGTAACGGATGACGTCATATGCATATCATCTATTTCCATGACAATAGAGTAATGTTGACAATAGAGGCTATGATTGAACATACAATACTTGTAACCGAGTAGCGTGAAAAGTGCGATATGAACCCAACACAATAGCCCATTGATGTGTGATAAAATGTCATGGGGTGAGGGGGGGGGGGGGCAGTGGCAGACTAAAGTAACAACAGCTCAAGTGCAAGATAATTCCTAACACCTATGAAAACTGCAATAAATGTATGAAATACTTTACTGGTTGCTAACCTTGGACAAAAACATTGCTAAATAATTATTATGACAACTATGCTCAGTAGAGACAGATTCCGACATGGTTGTTAAAACAGTTTATTGCATAGTAGGGATAAACATTTTTTTACACATATGATAAATTATATTTTAGTATGTCATCGGTTCGTTTAGAAATCGCATATTGTTACCAGTTTTGAGCTTAGTTTATTGCAAGTGGTGGCTAAGCGTGCGAATAACTCCTGCGTTTCTGCCGTGGTACCTACCTTTTAACATCTTCAATTGTAATCATAGTACTTCAGATTACTACAGTTGGATAGAGAAGACCAGTGAGGGCGGAGTTATACAATATATCTCACAGTCTAGTGCATTCACATCCTTATTATTATAGACCGTATTTAGACAATCAACACTCACTATTGTCATCTGTGTTGTTAACAAACCTCATCAATAGTTCGTTTCAGTTTATAGAACAGTAACATTTAGTATTTGTCTTCTTTTCCTTGGACATTGGATATCATAACCAAGTGAACAAAGAAATTAACTAAAGAGTGAACCCTTGCATACACACTTATTCGTTTTAGTCATATTCAGAAAGACTTTGCATTTAAAGTAAACAAAAAGAAAGAAGTATATTAAGACATCCCGTATTCTCACTCAAATCATCACAAGTATAGTATTTAAAGAGAACCATAGATAACCATATCAGTGTAACTTTTAATAACTTGGATTATTGTAAATTTTAATTTATTTGTTTATGTCTTATATCAGTTTGGTAATACACCACTACATGAAGTTTGTGAAGGATCCAGCAACAGCATTGAAGTAGTACGAATTCTATTGGAAAGTAATGCTGAGTTCGATTTGAAAAATGAGGTAAAATATATTTTCTAATGAACACATAAAAGTATTGTTTATACATATACCATGACACTCATGGTATGTATGTATGTATGTATGTATGTATGTATGTGTGTATGTATGTATGTATGTATGTATGTTTAACCCACACGCGTGTGTCTGTCTGTCTGTCTGTCTGTCTGTCTGTCTGTCTGTATGTTTAATTGAGAAATTGATTTCAGTAGTGTGGAATGAATTGAATTGGGCAATATGTTGAGACATTTCTGTAAATTCTTGCTATTGTGTTTGTGTTAACGTAGGAAGGGGAACGACCAATTGATTTGGCAAAAACAAGCGAAATAAAACGGCTGTTGATGCACCATATGAAGGTAAATACAAGTATATATGTATATTTAATTTCATTTACATTTCATCGTATGTCCTATTCAGCACTTATAGCAGTGATATGCAATGCCCAGAAGATTGGCATGTTTTTAAAATGTGTACCTTTGCAATGTATTAATGCATGATTCCTCAGAGTAAAATTTAGAATATATATATATATATATATATATATATATATATATATATATATATATATATATATATATATATATATTATATTTATATATATATTTGAGTTAAACATTGTTGGGTTGGCTATAGTGTGGAATAAATATGATGTTAAAATATATATATATATATATATATATATATATATATATATATACATAAAAATGAAAGAAGACGAGTCTGATATTACATAGTGGAATTACACTACGGACCGTTTCACCCGAAGGATCGTCAGGTGTAATAGTGTGGTTTAATAGTATTCGTTAGTTATACATCCTGCTTAATGTACATAACTTATGTGTGTTCACTGACGGCTGTGTGTACACAAAAAGATTGACAACAAAGGTTACGTATTATTAAGTAAGAACTTGTTAGCGTGCCGGCATTTACTGATTAATTCAGTTCTGCTGTTCAAGTTCGTTGATTTGTCGGCAGTTATAATAAAATATTTTTCCCAGAGGCATAGTTGACATCGTTTGGTAACGTTAGAGTATGAGGAAGCCTGCTTGAGAACTGACCAGTGTACGTCGTAATTAATGTTGCTGTCTTTTAGGTGCCAAATGTATTTACTGAGTGCAGTGTCTTTCTTCTTGTGATCAAGTTTAAATGAAGACTTGTGGTTGTTAAACCTGCTTTTGAATTCTGTGTCACTAACGCCTATGTATGATTTGTGATCTTGGTTAGTGGTGACTGTTGCTTTGTAAACAACGCTTTTTATGAGGCATTTTCCTGCGAGAGGGCACTCCTTTGGTTTTCTGCAGTTACAGGTATTTTGTTGTGTTTGCTTAGCTTTTGAAAGTATGGCTTTATTATGACCGCTGATTAATTTACCCATGTTGTCCATGCAACTATAGCTCACTTTAGTATTATTACGGTTGAAGATTTTATGCAGTACACTGGATATGCAGTACAAATTCAACCTAGCTATGTCTGCCGGGTCCTCCCCAGGTAGCTAGTATACAGACGCCTGCCGGGTCCTCCCCAGGTGCTCTTCTCGGCTTACTGCAAATTACCCCTGTACAATTCACCACCTAGCTATGTCTGCCGGGTCCTCCCCAGGTAGCTATGGTTACGACACCTGCCGGGTCCTCCCCGGGTGATCTTTTCGGTTTACTTATGTTTACATTCAGGAGCACACATAGGACCTATCTGCTGGGACCTCCCCAGGTAGCCTATACTCCTTACACCTGCTGGTGATCTTCCCAGCTGCAAGTGGTGCTGAGTAGCCCTCAAGATAGCCAAAGTTTGTGTATGTATTTTGTTATTGATTTAACAAGTTAGTTTGTTACTAGGACATTAAAGTTTTTCTAGACATACTTGCCAGTCTCACTACTTCATTCTACATTCACACAAGGACAGTAACAGGTACCCAATATGTGGGTATAAATTAAAAATTTATTTAATTTTAGTTTATACAGAATATTTTCATAAGCCTGAACATTCCATTCCTCCTGGCATCTAGTTCACAAACCAGTGTTCAAATATGCTCACAGGAAATATCAGAGGATGTACGTCATCACCAGATTACATGTGTATACGTAAGGGGAGCACAGGAAATTGTCAGAATGTTTGTACTATGCATAATTTTCTACTTAGGCTCCTTCTAGCCTCAGTCTAGTTCAAGCTGCGTTTGGAGAACAGTGCTAAATTTGTCTCTCATACTCTAACGTTACCAAACGATGTCAACTATGCCTCTGGGAAAAATATTTTATTATAACTGCCGACAAATCAACGAACTTGAACAGCAGAACTGAATTAATCAGTAAATGCCGGCACGCTAACAAGTTCTTACTTAATAATACGTAACCTTTGTTGTCAATCTTTTTGTGTACACACAGCCGTCAGTGAACACACATAAGTTATGTACATTAAGCAGGATGTATAACTAACGAATACTATTAAACCACACTATTACACCTGACGATCCTTCGGGTGAAACGGTCCGTAGTGTAATTCCACTATGTAATATCAGACTCGTCTTCTTTCATTTTTATGTATGATAGCTCTCCAAGGTGATCGAGCACTCTACTTGGCGAAAGAAGAATGAAATTATATGTATTTAATTGCTCCTATTTGTTGAGCACTCTCCTACTTTTGTCAATAATGGAACGAGTGAACTTCCGATACTCCATGAAGAATATCCCACTACCAGATGACCGTGAGTACACAAAAAGATTAATCGAGAAAACTGAAAGCGTGATAAAAAGAATGAGATGGAAAGCCTTCTTCTACCTTCGTCCAGAGGCCAAACCTAAGCAGAAGGAAACCTACGGCTTTAAATCAAGAAAAACACCACCCCAGATTGATGAAATGATTAAGTTTGAAGAAGATCTGCTACATGTTATCGAGAACATAAAATTTAGGAACATCAAATGTCAATTTTTAAATAAGCTACGCAAAGATGCTAAATGTATCAAACAGTCTGAAAACATGTTTATCCCAGCCGACAAAACTAACAATCATTACAAGTTACAGAAGGAAGAATACGAAAAACTGTTAAAAGACAATACCACAGCGAAATACAGGAGGACTTCCACTTCACAAACCGGACAAATCAATGCCGAAGCAAAATGTATCGCAGAGAAACTTCAACTGGATGACAGAATTGAGACACTTGCGCAGAAACCAGCATTCATTACAATCAAGGACCACAAAGATAACTTTCCCAACCACGTTCAATGTAGACTAATCAACCCCGCAAAAAGTGAAATCGGAATTGTAAGTAAAACCATACTCGACCGCATTAACAAGGACATTATCAAGGCCACTAATACCCATCAATGGAAAAACACTAATTCTGTCATTGAATGGTTCACATCTATTACCAATAAGCAATCATGCTCTTTCCTCACGTTTGATGTAGTTGAATTCTACCCATCAATCACCCAGAAACTTCTAGATGAAGCACTTGACTTCGCATCAAATTTTACAGATATCAAGAACGAAGAAAAGGAAATAATTATGCATACAAAGAAAACCCTACTTTTCCACGATGATTCACCATGGCACAAGTCTAACCCGCCCTACCTATTTGATATTACTATGGGCTGCTATGACGGAGCAGAAACTTGCGAACTTATAGGCACCTACTTACTTAGTAAAGTCAAACATATGTTTGATAATGAGGTAGGATTATACAGGGATGATGGCCTAGCTGTACTCCGTAACCATTCACCATCGAAAGCCAACAAAGTAGCCAAGCAGCTAACTTCAGAATTTAAGAAACTCGGCCTTCGAATCACCACCGACCAAGGTATCAAAATTGTCAACTTCCTTGATGTCACTTTCAACTTGCGTGACGAGTCATACCGACCGTACACAAAACCAAATAACACCACCCACTACGTCAACAAGAAATCAAACCATCCTAAAGCCATAATTAAGACCATACCCAGCTCGGTAAACCAACGACTATCCAACATTTCCAGTGATGAACAACTATTCGACGCCACTACATCATCCTACCAAGATGCACTCAATGAAGCAGGATATAATCACACCCTCAAATTTGACCAAACAAGACACACTCAACGCAAGCGGAATCGCAGCCGTAATATAACTTGGTTCAACCCACCTTACAGTAAACACGTTTCAACAAACATCGGTAGAAAATTTCTCAACCTCATCGACAAGCATTTCCCCATATCCAGTGTACTGCATAAAATCTTCAACCGTAATAATACTAAAGTGAGCTATAGTTGCATGGACAACATGGGTAAATTAATCAGCGGTCATAATAAAGCCATACTTTCAAAAGCTAAGCAAACACAACAAAATACCTGTAACTGCAGAAAACCAAAGGAGTGCCCTCTCGCAGGAAAATGCCTCATAAAAAGCGTTGTTTACAAAGCAACAGTCACCACTAACCAAGATCACAAATCATACATAGGCGTTAGTGACACAGAATTCAAAAGCAGGTTTAACAACCACAAGTCTTCATTTAAACTTGATCACAAGAAGAAAGACACTGCACTCAGTAAATACATTTGGCACCTAAAAGACAGCAACATTAATTACGACGTACACTGGTCAGTTCTCAAGCAGGCTTCCTCATACTCTAACGTTACCAAACGATGTCAACTATGCCTCTGGGAAAAATATTTTATTATAACTGCCGACAAATCAACGAACTTGAACAGCAGAACTGAATTAATCAGTAAATGCCGGCACGCTAACAAGTTCTTACTTAATAATACGTAACCTTTGTTGTCAATCTTTTTGTGTACACACAGCCGTCAGTGAACACACATAAGTTATGTACATTAAGCAGGATGTATAACTAACGAATACTATTAAACCACACTATTACACCTGACGATCCTTCGGGTGAAACGGTCCGTAGTGTAATTCCACTATGTAATATCAGACTCGTCTTCTTTCATTTTTATGTATGATAGCTCTCCAAGGTGATCGAGCACTCTACTTGGCGAAAGAAGAATGAAATTATATGTATATATATATATATATATATATATATATATATATATATATATATATATATATATATATATATATATATTTATATATATTTGAGTTAAACATTGTTGGGTTGGCTATAATTTTATTTGACAATATTTTACTCAAATGAAAACATTAAAACGTTAATTTTCAGAAGTAACTAAAATCTTGATATTCTAATATTATTTCAAATATACATAATGTATAAAATAGAAATATATAGATAGTGAATATGCTAATAAAGTATGTAGAATAATTAGTCTGTAATAGTAGATTTAGTATGTTTATGTATTTTATAATAAATTAATTATGTTTTCCTTTAATTATTGAACATACTACAATTTAACCATATAGTGAGTGATACTGTTATTTCTTATACATCAATTTTTATTCATTAATCTATTTATGCAGACATAATGTACTTGTACAAACAATATTCTAAAACTCTGCTCTGGTTCGATTTATTTTCATAATATTCATAGTCTGTTTATGTACTTAATAACAAATTCATAATTAGCTAACATATTAACTAACAATGAAGTGCAGCGATTGAAACTCTAAATATCTAATTGTATATACAGTTTAATCCTTTCAACAATCCCATTTAATTATTCATGCTAACAATGTTACTCATGGTTTTTAAATATTTATTCATCCATCTTGTATTTATTTCATATTCATATTATAAATTCCATTATATTATCCATTTATTCAAGTATATTTATTTATTTACTTACTTATATATTTAACTTTGACAATAGTTGGGCAGTCCACGCAGGTGACGAACAGCTCTAACTGTTGATCCCGAAATATAGTAAGAATATAATGTGTTAAATAACAACATACATTATTTACATTGCTTGCACTATACTACAATTGTCTGAATATGTTATGTATTTCACTCTTATAAAGCAACAAGATTACCAAGAACTGATGAAAGAGCCTGGAGTCGCACAGAAGAAATGCAAATTATTTTTGTGTGGCTATGCAGCTGTTGGAAAATCTACATTGGCTAAGTCATTGCAAGGGGTATGTTTATAATTATCATTGTAAAACCAGTTAAATATATACGTAGTAAGTGTTTATTTATGTATACCAGGTATCACAGTTTTATGTATTGTAACAGAATAGAAATGGTGCACCTAAAAAAATATACATATCATATACATAGATCATAGCTGAAGACTACGTACTATCCAAGTCTATAAATGGTACACCTAATAAAACATACATATCATATACATAGATCATAGCTGAAGACTAAGTACTATCCAAGTCTATAAATGGTACACCTAATAAACCATACATATCATATACGTAGATCATAGCTGAAGACTGAGTACTATCTAAGTCTATAAATGGTACACCTAATAAATCATATACATAGATCATAGCTGAAGACTAAGTACTATCCAAGTCTATAAATTGTACACCTAATAAACCATACATACATATACATAGATCATAGCTAAAGACTAAGTACTATCCAAGTCTATAAATGGTACACCTGATAAACCATACATATCATATACATAGATCATAGCTGAAGACTAAGTACTATCCAAGTCTATAAATTGTACACCTAATAAAATATACATATCATATACATAGATCATAGCTGAAGACTAAGTACTATCTAAGTCTATAAATGGTACACCTAATAAATCATACATATCATATACGTAGATCATAGCTGAAGACTAAGTACTATCCAAGTCTATAAATGGTACACCTAATACAACATACATATCATATACATAGATCATAGCTGAAGACTAAGTACTATCCAAGTCTATAAATGGTACACCTAATAAACCATACATATCATATACATAGATCATAGCTGAAGACTTAATACTATCCAAGTCTATAAATGGTACACCTAATAAAATATACATATCATATACATAGATCATAGCTGAAGACTAAGTGCCATCTAAGTCTATAAATGGTACACCTAATAAACCATACATATCATATACATAGATCATAGCTGAAGACTAAGTACTATCCAAGTCTATAAATTGTACACCTAATAAAATATACATATCATATACATAGATCATAGCTGAAGACTAAGTACTATCCAAGTCTATAAATGGTACACCTAATAAAATATACATATCATATACATAGATCATAGCTGAAGACTAAGTGCCATCTAAGTCTATAAATGGTACACCTAATAAACCATACATATCATATACATAGATCATAGCTGAAGACTAAGTACTATCCAAGTCTATAAATTGTACACCTAATAAAATATACATATCATATACATAGATCATAGCTGAAGACTAAGTACTATCTAAGTCTATAAATGGTACACCTAATAAAATATACATATCATATACATAGATCATAGCTGAAGACTAAGTACTATCCAAGTCTATAAATGGTATACCTAATAAAATATACATATCATATACATAGATCATAGCTGAAGAGTAAGTACTATCTAAGTCTATAAATTTTACACCTAATAAAACATATATATCATATACATAGATCATAGCTGAAGACTAAGTACTATCCAAGTCTATAAATGGTACACCTAATAAAACATACATATCATATACATAGATCATAGCTGAAGACTAAGTACTACCCAAGTCTATAAATGGTACACCTAATAAACCATACATATCATATACATAGATCATAGCTGAAGACTTAATACTATCCAAGTCTATAAATTGTACACCTAATAAAATATACATATCATATACATAGATCATAGCTGAAGACTAAGTACTATCCAAGTCTATAAATGGTACACCTAATAAAACATACATATCATATACATAGATCATAGCTGAAGACTAAG
>NC_135567.1:4582398-4599898 GCF_964340395.1 Glandiceps talaboti | reverse complement strand
TGTGTGTGTGCGTGTGTGTGTGTGCGTGTGTGTGTAAACAAGTTAAAGTCAAAAACCGCTGAACCGATTGCCATGATATTTGGTGGGTCCATTACCTTGGGTGTCTAGTTGGGAAATTGTTCAAACGAAAATGACCGCAACACCGGTTTGTGATTTGGGTAAAAAAATGTGATTTTTGGTCAAAAAGTTAAAGTCAAAAACAACTGGGCAGATTAGGCTGAAATTTGGGTGAAACATTCTTCAGGGTAATTTTACTTAGAATTGTTGATGATGTCAACAATCTATAATTCCAAAACTACTGAGTAGATTGGGCTGACATTTAATGGGAATGCATCTAGGGATGTATGGATTAAGAAATATTAAGCACACAATGATTCCATGAGTGGTATGCAAATTAGGTGTAAACATGTTCATTTTTGATCAAAAGCTTATATCTCAAAAAATACTTGGTCAGTGAGTCAGATTTTCTTTAAAACATGTTGACAAAATTGGCCCTAGCAACTATGGCCATGCCCTTAGCAATAACAAAATGGCAGTATATTTTGGTCAAATAATAACATAATTTGGTAGGCAAGTGAGTAAATATTCAAAATATGTACGCAAATACCTTAGCAACCATGACCACGCCCATAGCAACAGCCAAACGATGGTGTATTTCACAGAGAACAGGGATTAATTGTCAATTGAAAAACATTCCAAAAATGATCGATATTTTCCTAGCAACAAGACCACGCCCATAGCAACAGCCAAATAATCACATGTATTGCAAAGATAACAACAGGAATAGAAAGGCAAGTGACTAAACATTCAAAACATGTATGTAAATGTCCATAGCAACAACCAAATTAGTATATATATTGCGAAGATATCAAGAGGATTAATAGATAAATGAATAAACATTTAAAAATGTATGTAAAGATGCCTAGCAACAAGACCATGCCCATAGCAACAGCCAAATAATCATGTACATTGCAAAGATAATATCAGAAATTCATACACAAGTGAGCAAAAACTTTCAGAAATGTATGCAAATATATCTAACAACATGACCATGCCCATAGCAACAGCCAAATGAAAGCGTATATCACAAAGATAGCAACATGGTTGGATAGGCAACTTGGTAGTCATTCAGCAAATGTACACCTATTGTTAGCATGGATTAGCATATGGATAAACATATTTTTAAACTGTACAGTTATGCTACAACGCCATTGGTGGTATTTTTGTCTTTTTGTTGGGGAGGGGTAGAAGCAGGCAGGTGCCAAATGACATCAATTTTCCATATACCATTCCAGGAAAGTCCCTCCTGCCTCAAAATTTAAAGCAAATTTTAGATCTTGTATAATCACGACCTTTACACAGTCTACGTAAAGGCTTTGCTTGCCATGAGTATATAGTTATAATATCGGTTTACACAGTCTACGTAAAGGCTTTGTTTGCCATGAGTATATAGTTATAATGTCGGTTTACACAGTCTACGTAAAGGCTTTGTTTGCCATGAGTATATAGTTATAATGTCGGTTTACACAGTCTACGTAAAGGCTTTGTTTGTCATGAGTATATAGTTATAATGTCGGTTTACACAGTCTACGTAAAGGCTTTGTTTGCCATGAGTATAAAGTTATAATGTCGGTTTACACAGTCTACGTAAAGGCCTTGTTTGCCATGAGTATATAGTTATAATGTCGGTTTACACAGTCTACGTAAAGGCTTTGTTTGACATGAGTATATAGTTATAATGTCGGTTTACACAGTCTATGTAAAGGCTTTGTTTGCCATGAGTATATAGTTATAATGTCGGTTTACACAGTCTATGTAAAGGCTTTGTTTGACATGAGTATATAGTTATAATGTCGGTTTACACAGTCTACGTAAAGGCTTTGTTTGCCATGAGTATATAGTTATAATGTCGGTTTACACAGTCTATGTAAAGGCTTTGTTTGACATGAGTATATAGTTATAATGTCGGTTTACACAGTCTACGTAAAGGCTTTGTTTGCCATGAGTATATAGTTATAATGTCGGTTTACACAGTCTATGTAAAGGCTTTGTTTGACATGAGTATATAGTTACAATGTCGGTTTACACAGTCTACGTAAAGGCTTTGTTTGTCATGAGTATATAGTTATAATGTCGGTTTACACAGTCTACGTAAAGGCTTTGTTTGCCATGAGTATATAGTTATAATGTCAATTTACACAGTCTACGTAAAGGCTTTGTTTGACATGAGTATATAGTTATAATGTCGGTTTACACAGTCTACGTAAAGGCTTTGTTTTACATGAGTATAAAGTTATAATGTCAGTTTACACAGTCTACGTAAAGGCTTTGTTTGCCATGAGTATATAGTTATAATGTCAGTTTACACAGTCTACGTAAAGGCTTTGTTTGCCATGAGTATATAGTTATAATGTCGGTTTACACAGTCTACGTAAAGGCTTTGTTTGCCATGAGTATATAGTTATAATGTCGGTTTACACAGTCTACGTAAAGGCTTTGTTTTACATGAGTATATAGTTATAATGTCGGTTTACACAGTCTACGTAAAGGCTTTGTTTGCCATGAGTATAAAGATATAATGTCGGTTTACACAGTCTACGTAAAGGCCTTGTTTGCCATGAGTATAAAGTTATAATGTCGGTTTACACAGTCTACGTAAAGGCTTTGTTTGACATGAGTATATAGTTATAATGTCGGTTTACACAGTCTATGTAAAGGCTTTGTTTGTCATGAGTATATAGTTATAATGTCGGTTTACACAGTCTATGTAAAGGCTTTGTTTGACATGAGTATATAGTTATAATGTCGGTTTACACAGTCTATGTAAAGGCTTTGTTTGACATGAGTATATAGTTATAATGTCGGTTTACACAGTCTATGTAAAGGCTTTGTTTGCCATGGGTATATAGTTATAATGTCGGTTTACACAGTCTACGTAAAGGCTTTGTTTGCCATGAGTATATAGTTATAATGTCGGTTTACACAGTCTACGTAAAGGCTTTGTTTGCCATGAGTATATAGTTATAATGTCGGTTTACACAGTCTACGTAAAGGCTTTGTTTGCCATGAGTATATAGTTATAATGTCAGTTTACACAGTCTACGTAAAGGCTTTGTTTGCCATGAGTATATAGTTATAATGTCGGTTTACACAGTCTACGTAAAGGCTTTGTTTTACATGAGTATATAGTTATAATGTCGGTTTACACAGTCTACGTAAAGGCTTTGTTTTACATGAGTATATAGTTATAATGTCGGTTTACACAGTCTATGTAAAGGCTTTGTTTGCCATGAGTATATAGTTATAATGTCGGTTTACACAGTCTACGTAAAGGCTTTGTTTTACATGAGTATATAGTTATAATGTCGGTTTACACAGTCTATGTAAAGGCTTTGTTTGCCATGAGTATATAGTTATAATGTCGGTTTACACAGTCTATGTAAAGGCTTTGTTTGCCATGAGTATATAGTTATAATGTCGGTTTACACAGTCTATGTAAAGGCTTTGTTTGCCATGAGTATATAGTTATAATGTCGGTTTACACAGTCTACATAAAGGCTTTGTTTGCCATGAGTATATAGTTATAATGTCGGTTTACACAGTCTATATAAAGGCTTTGTTTGCCATGAGTATATAGTTATAATGTCGGTTTACACAGTCTACGTAAAGGCTTTGTTTGCCATGAGTATATAGTTATAAAGTCGGTTTACACAGTCTACGTAAAGGCTTTGTTTGACATGAGTATATAGTTATAATGTCGGTTTACACAGTCTACGTAAAGGCTTTGTTTGCCATGAGTATATAGTTATAATGTCGGTTTACACAGTCTATGTAAAGGCTTTGTTTGACATGAGTATATAGTTATAATGTCGGTTTACACAGTTTACGTAAAGGCTTTGTTTGCCATGAGTATATAGTTATAATGTCGGTTTACACAGTCTACGTAAAGGTTTTGATTGCCATGAGTATATAGTTATAATGTCGGTTTACACAGTCTATGTAAAGGCTTTGTTTGACATGAGTATATAGTTATAATGTCGGTTTACACATTCTATGTAAAGGCTTTGTTTGACATGAGTATATAGTTATAATGTCGGTTTACACAGTCTATGTAAAGGCTTTGATTGCCATGAGTATATAGTTATAATGTCGGTTTACACAGTCTACGTAAAGGCTTTGTTTGCCATGAGTATATAGTTATAATGTCGGTTTACACAGTCTATGTAAAGGCTTTGTTTGACATGAGTATATAGTTATAATGTCGGTTTACACAGTCTATGTAAAGGCTTTGTTTGCCATGAGTATATAGTTATAATGTCGGTTTACACAGTCTATGTAAAGGCTTTGTTTGCCATGAGTATATAGTTATAATGTCGGTTTACACAGTCTACGTAAAGGCTTTGTTTGCCATGAGTATATAGTTATAATGTCGGTTTACACAGTCTACGTAAAGACTTTGTTTGACATGAGTATATAGTTATAATGTCGGTTTACACAGTCTATGTAAAGACTTTGTTTGACATGAGTATATAGTTATAATGTCGGTTTACACAGTCTACGTAAAGGCTTTGTTTGCCATGAGTATATAGTTATAATGTCGGTTTATACAGTCTACGTAAAGGCTTTGTTTGTCATGAGTATATAGTTATAATGTCGGTTTACACAGTCTATGTAAAGGCTTTGTTTGCCATGAGTATATAGTTATAATGTCGGTTTACACAGTCTACGTAAAGGCTTTGTTTGACATGAGTATATAGTTATAATGTCGGTTATTTATGTTATATATCATTCTTTTCTTTCATTAAATTCCATTCATTGTTGGCCATTCATGTTAGATTTTTTGTCTATCGTTCATAAAATACTTTTTAGTTTATATTTGAATCACCATGTTTGTGTCCGTTTGTTTGTTTGTTTGTTTGTTTGCTTATTTGTTTGTTTGTTGTTGTTTTTGTTGGTCTTGGGGGGGGGGGAGTTGGACAATTTAATTTACCTTTCAATTGTCCATCAACAATGGCTTCACTTTATCAGACAAAATAATCCAACATTACCTATTAAATAGCCTAACGTATTAATTAAACTTACGGCATGAAAAGATTAGCTTAGGTATGTAAATTCTTGGGTGAAAGTAAATGTGGGTGGTTGTTCTATGATTGTACATATCTTTCCTTCCAGCTGATGCAGTTGCCGATGAAATTCTGAAAGAGGCCCAAGAGAAGTTTGGGAAGTACTTTGACATATCTGACGAACGATTCATTTTGAATTGTAAGGATATCGAGAGTGACGAAATGCAGCGACTGAGAAACTTGCTATGTGAGATAAAGGTATGGTTGAGTAGAGTAAATCATTCTGTATTACACATATATATGCAAACTATCTATAACCCCGTTAATCTGATATTAATAACTTACAAATTAACAATTCCACTGGGAAAAGAATTGATCACTTATAATATTCACAGGACTCAAAATACAGGCCATCAAACCTAACACCAGTTTCTTAAGTTTGGTGTCTATTAAGTCATGCCTTGTTCTGGAGATGTGCTAACATCTAAAACATTGTGAACATTTGCACAATTGTCTTGTTTCACTAGAAACCTAACTATATTATCGGAAATAGCATTTAACAATGCTCATTAGCAATACTGATTAGCCATAGCTGTGACCTCTTTGGCAATCATATACTTTGGCAAATATTGACTTTACATTATTTGTTTATTTTTTAAAGATATTTACTGAATTGATGACAAGTTGGAATGGTCTTGACCTTGTCACATATACATACTATTAATCAAAACTGTCTAAGTGCCATGAAGTTTGATTATTTACAGATATCAAAAGCTAGGATGATGCCAAACATCTGTGAGGAGATACTTGAACAAAAGGAGAAATGGATCACAGACGAAAGATTTCCTGTGATGTACTGGACGAACTATGTCAAGGCTGTTAAATCAATTAGTAAACGTAATGAAAGCGTTGAAGATGATTTCCTTAGAAATGTTACAAGCTACATCCATGATATGGGAGAGGTATGTCACTTTATATATATCTGGTAGTTATAGTAAAGTTCTTCACCTATATTGTTTTAACAGGACAACTTTGGGTAACCAGCTGTTATTTTAAAATACCTGAGCATTATCCAAAGTTGATCTGTTAAAACCAATAATGAGCATAAAGATATGTAGTGTAATGAAGTTATACTTCGAATTCGATGAGTGTTTACACTAGAACATACACCGTATTACCTACAGCCCTTTTACATAACTGATTACGCCCACCCACTGTCATGTAAATGCACAAATTCACTATATAAAGCACATATTGCACATCTCAGTCAAATAATCTGACATTTTCCCCCAAAATCTCAGTGCGAATTCCATTAAGCTGGCAAGGACTCGTAGTGTAACAACCTTAGAGAGGCTTCGGTAATTACAGGGGGGGGGGGGGGGGGCTGGTACATAAAATATTACCCTCCCCCAAATCGATGGTGCTGAAAAGTCATCCTCCGTATGACCCTATGACCATCCTATTTAAATATTTGATAAGCGTGGTGTAAGTGCGGTCAGAGACATCAAAAACGGGCACTAAAATAAATGTGCTAAATGACTTAGTCCCACTGCTGCCACCACGTTGGAGGTTTTACAGGCAAACACCACGATAATTGGATACCATTGGCCGAGTTGAAGGCCAGGAAGTTAACTGACAAACACTATATGGGCTTACTCGCAATGATTGCCGGAACTGAGATCAACATTTCTACAACATTATCCTAATACATTGCCATCTGTTCCCGTTTTGTTCCTGTGATTCCCATTTCTCTTTTCACATCACAACTGACAATTCAAAATATGGTTGTCATCCTTAACTCTTCAAAACCTTAATTAGTCCTTTTAAAGAGTATCACTGCCTCCAAAATTGGCTTCACTGCATTTTCCTCTCTACACTCACTCGCGCTCACACACACACACACACACACACACACACACACACACACTCTCACCCACTGTCACTGTTCTCTTCCAAACCTACGGGTTGAGGTGAAGTAGACCACTTCATTGTAGTATTCCTAACCCTAGGCCATGATTTAAGACAATATTGCGCTCTTCATTACCATGGTTACAGGACGTAGGGTAAGGAAATTAATTTCAGCATAATTACCAAATTTGTTATTTGTGCTTCTGTCATTTACATACCTCATCGGATTATACAATACAGTCCCTATCACCAAAAGGATCATCAGGTTTATTCGTGGGTGACTAGACCCACAAATACACCTAATGATCATTTTGGTGAAACAGACCATAGTGTAAATGAAATAATATATTCGTCTATATATATAAAGCATTGTAAATACACACACACATCATATACGACTGTCAAGGTAAAACACAATTCTTGTTTGACATTACATAATACCTGATGGACCCTAACCGAGTTTGTAGCAGTTGAATGTAGAACCGGTGGTAGTGATGAGACACCAAAATCACTAAACAATGCTAATTCTGTACAGACAAATACCCACCTTTTAGCTTACTTTTGGGTGTCCCTCGGCTTCCCCTTGTGTATTGCAAAATATAAATCAATGCCTCTGGCACCCTGTTGCCTGTCCGCCTAGTGGTCACATGACCTTGACTAGCCGATCCCCAGTATTCCTTGGCAAATCGACGAATTTCGTGGAATAGCTAAAGAACTCTGCGAGTTTTATCCTCTTGTGCAAAAATTGACACGAGTTATCCCCTAATAGCGGTGGACACCTCGCTGAATACCTCAGGATTCCAGCTAAGTCGTTCCTTTTTATTCTTGTGTGTTGCATCTACGTTTCGTGGACATCGTTTTTTTTCTCAAGTTCGTTGGCGCCTCATTTGGCTATCGGGCGCGATTGTTGTACTTGTATTTTTTTTAGCATTTGAACTTCCTTCACAATGTCGGATCAGTCTTCCATAAGTAAGTGTGGCCACCCCATCATTGCGGGAGATGGCCATGATCTTTGTGCAGACTGCAGATCCTGTCGGCCTAACCAGACATGCGATTTCTGCAGTAACTGGACCGATCGTCAGTGGAAAAAGTTTTCAGAAAGACGTGGCGAGATCGATGACGTCATCCCTCAACGCACTACAGTAAGTACTTCCAAAGAAGGTATGTCTGTTTCTCCTATTCTGGAAAAATGCCTTTTTCAAGGCAGCAGTTTTACCTCCATTAGGGATCCTGGAGTGCCTGCGGTTGTCGCCGCACCATCCTGGTCAAACCCACAAGGGGATATATGCTCCACAGAATCTATTGCCCGATAGACGGGATCCGTATTACCTCCCTCGGCGTTCCCAGCCTGATGACAGACAGGTTCGCCTGATCAAAAATACGATCGTTCAGGGAGAGGCAGAATGTATCCCCACTACAGATTTCAGGGACATTTCCTTTGGTCAAGGTCAAACCACTGCTGTGGTACGTAGTAATTTACCACAGGCGGCAAATTCGAGGGGGCAGTCCAGATACCGGTCACCCATCGATTTTGTGACCGACCAAACAGGAGTACAACCCGGAGTTAATTTCTCTCCTTGGGGATACTCCTACGTTCCTTATAACCAATTTCCTGTGACAAACCCTCAGTATTTCCATCAGTATACAAGGGTTCATCCACAGATGACTGGGAACACAGCCTTTTTACCACAGGGAGCAGTACCCTATTTACCACAGGGAACAACACCCTCTATGGTACCCAGTGTTCCCTATGCCTGGCAGCAAACCATTCAACATGGTTTTCAAGGGCGGACTCCACCTGTTACTAACCCCACACTGGGCCTAGTGACAATGAGCCCCCACCCCCAGGGGAACCAGGAGGCCGAAACAGGAAGTCAACCTCACCCTCTCGGCCGTCTCGTTCCAGTAGTAGGTCTACTACTCGGGATATAGCGTCATCATCCGATCATTCCATCTCAGGGTCAAGACACGGTGATCAGTCACGCTTTAGACATAGAGACCTTCCAGATCATTTTGATCGTTAAACTTGGGAAGGACGCAGGTCTCCACAGGTATCTAAGGATGTGTTGGAGATCCATGCCTCTGATGATGATTTTAGCGACATGGAATCCCATTCTGAAATATCAGTCGGGGCAGCCAGTCGCTGTCCATCAGCGGCCACTACTCGTGACAAAGTGGCCTATGAAGAGGTAATTTCATGGATTTACGAGCAGTTTCCCGACTGTAAATGGCCAGCTCCACCCAAGCTGTTTGAATCCCAAATGTTTCAGTCGCTGAGGGAGGAGTCGCGAGCGTCATCTTACCCCACTACGTCTCTTCCTTGGGCTGATTCAGTCTCGTCTCAACAAGCACAAATTGAGAACTAACTGGCAGGTATGAACGACAGGGATCCCCTTCCACCGGGTCGATTCCCATGGTTCAAATCCAGGTCGAAGTCTTACCAGGTTCATACATCTGAACCATGGCTAGGGTATCCAACGTTGGAGAAGGAAACAAGGTTAGTTGGTGACAACTAAACTGCTTTCAAATCTTATATGGTTTCTCGCTCCTTCGTGAGGTCCTTGGGTGAATCGTTGTCTAAGAACATACGCATTCTATCACACCTGGACTGGTTTGAGTTGACTAAGAGTGGTCCTATGTCAGACACGCAGAGCAAACTCCTCTGTCTTTTTCGTTCAGTAGCGACGAGTGTGACTGATCTCACACACTCGTCATTACGTCAGCGGGCATCGCTCATTTTGTCAGAACGTGATGCCTTCCTTGAGCAATTAGCACCGAAGTACACCCCAGAACTAAAACTAGATGCTAGGGCTAGCAAGACGAGCAATTCTAGAGTTTTATTTGGGGCTTGCTGAGCAAGATGGCTAAGCAAGTTCCGGCCGCAACTGAGAGGGGTCCAAAATTTACAAAACCCACTTAATTCCAGGCCACTGCTATGCCTCAAGCGTCTACGTTTACGCCAACTACAAGACAGCAACCACAAACTAGTGGATACAAGCGTCGAAGTCAAAGTAAGAAACGCTCTCGTAAACCCAGAAAGGTTCAGGGTCAGGCTGCAAACACTAGACGCACGAGTCAGCCGAGTAAGCCGTCCACTTCCTCGACCAATCAAACAGGGGTCAGGAAGTTGTCAGCAGTTCTCCTGACTTCCTTCCCGACAGGACCATGAACCCCACAGACATCGGTCCAGTGGGGAGGGGGGCGTATAAGTTTATATGCAAAACATTGGGAATGCATTACGTCAGACGAATGGATTTTGTCTACCGCCTTGCTTAAATTAACTGACGACATCCTGTGGGGCATGGAGGAACAGAAAATCACTGTTCTTGCTGCAATCGATGATTTTTATCGGGATGCGTTTTATGACCAAACAGGGAATAGTCTGTCCACCGCAAGAGCGAGAAGACAAGATTGTAGTACTGGTAAGACTTGTAGCAAAACAAACCTGCATACAAGCCAAACTATTTCTGTCCCTGTTGGGTTTGATGAATTCCATCATCGACATTTCACCATGGGCACGCCTCAGAATGTGACCAATTCAGCTCTACATGTTGGCTCACTGGCGCCCCAGTATCCAATCAGCAGAGTCTATGGTTCCCATCCTACCACCCCTTTTTCCGCACCTACGATGGTGGTTGGACAAAGAGGCAATGTTGGAAGGAAAACAATTGTCGAGTTCAAAAACAGATATTTTCCTTTTTACCGATGCATCCAAGGTGGGATGGGGAGCCCATCTGGACCACCACTGGACCTCAGGTACTTGGGATCTACCATCCAGCCTCCATCATATCAACTGGTTGGAAATGCAGGCAGTTGTTCTAGCTCTTTGCCAGGTCGAACACCTGGTGTCACACCGCTGTGTGCTAGTCAATACCAACAACACAACAGTGGTGGCTAACATCAACAAAATGGGGGGGGGGGGACCAGGTCACCGACCCTATGTTATCTCACCTGGGACCTAATGTTCTGGTGTAAAGACAGGAAGATAACACTAAGGGCGTGGCACCTTCCGGGGAAGTGCAACGGGATTGCAGATGCACTCTCGCGCTGCATCCAAGTTCGCCCCACGGAATGGGAGATTCCACAGAATGTAGCCAATCAAATCTTCATCAGGTGGAACAAGCCTGTAGTTGACCTGTTTGCGACATTTCTCAATCGCAAACTGCCTCTTTTTGTATCTCCATTACCAGATCTCAGAGCAATGGCAGTGGTCTTTCAGTTGGGAGGGGTTGGAGGCCTACACCTTCCCACCTCTACCCCTACTACCACTAGTCCTCAGAAATATTCAAGAGGAAAAGTGTGTACTATCTCTAGTTGCACCATTGTGGCCGAACCACTCGTGGTTTCCAGTGTTACGGTCTCTCCTAATAGATCTCCCATGCAAACTGCCCCAGAGGGAGGATCTGTTGTCACAGGGATGGAACATCCTTCACCCACATCCAGAGACATTCCATCTACATCCATTCAGATTGTCAAACGATCTCTCATTGCAAAGGGCTTTTCTCACAAGACTGCTGTGGTCATCTCAAGACCCCAGCGTGCGAGTACCCTTGCCACTTACGGGGAAAAGTGGAAGAGATTCTCTAGTTGGTGTAATCAACGATCGATTGATCCACTCCAAGTTACTACACAACAGTTAACTGCCTTTCTGTTTGAACTGTTTGATGTACAGAAATTAGCTGTCCAAACCATAATGGTATACTGCTCAGCTATTTGTAGTACCATTAGGAGTGTTGGGGGCCAGGACTTTGGACAAAATAAGATCTTATCTAGTTTGATAAAGAACTTCCACATTAAGAGACCACCTCGGCCCATTTCAGCTCCCCAGTGGAGTGTGTCTCTAGTACTAAACGCATTACAATCTCCCCCTTTTGAACCTCTTCACATTCAAAACGACGTTCCTACTAGCTCTTGCGTCAGGCAGTCGTAGAAGTGAGATCCACACTAGATATTAGACAGGGTCGAATCCAGTGGTTACAGCACCAAGTTGTACTTCGGACTCACCTAAGTGCATTGCTAAAAATCAGGTTTTAGGTTCTGTGGCTTCTCCCATTATCATAAAGGATTTATGTCCAGTCAGAGCTCTCAAGTGGTATTGTAATCGCACTAAGGACATTAGGGGCGATCGTACCCGCCTGTTCATCCCTTGGAAATCGGACAAATTGGATTGTGCAACGGCCAACATTTCTAAGTGGATAGTTAATACTATTAAAGTAGCATACAGTTCTTCCACAGCTGATACACAGGAACTTTCTAAAGTTACTGCTCATGAAGTTCGTGCAGTGGCTACTTCCTGGGCACTCTGGTCTGGCGTATCCATTAAGTCAGTCCTTGAGGCAGGAACCTGGCACTCTCAGAACTCATTCATTAGCTTTTACTTGCAGGACATGGCCCAAGAGGCAGTCAGGATGTCTGCTCTAGGTCCTATCAGTTCGGCTCAAAATGTTGCTATGCCTTTCAGTGTGGAGACTCCCTCCACCAACTAGGTGTCGTATTCTTGGATTACCCAAAAGTAAGCTAAAAGGTGGGTATTTGTCTGTACAGAATTGTAATTTCTACTGAAATGAATTTCTGTATAAGACTAATACCCACCGTTTATGCTCCCACCCTCCTCCCCACAGTCTCCAGTCCTTGTAACCATCTGTTATGTTTAGGACTAAGGAATACTGTGGATTGGCTAGTCAAGGTCATGTGACCACTAGGAGGACAGGCCACAGGGTGCCGGAGGCATTAATTTATATTTGGCAATACACAAGGGGAAGCAGAGGGACACCCAAAAGTAAGCTAAAAGGTGGGTATTAGTCTTATACAGAAATTCATTTCAGTAGAAATTACAATTTAGACAAAGCAATGAGTGAAAGTCAAATGTGACCCTCCTCTAAATACACCATCTAAAATATGACCATTCCCCATTTGTAAAAGGTTACCCTTCCTTGTATTGTAATTACGGAAGGCTCCTCAACTGTCCAAATTTAGTTTCATCTTTACCTTCCCTAAGGGAATGTTATAACTTAGGGATGAATGGTCTGTGTTTGTCTGTTTGTCTGTCTGTCTGTCTGTCTGTCTGTCTGTCTGTCATTGTCTCCTTAAACAACGGCTGGCTCATTTCAAACGGAATTTGGAGCACATATTATTTTGGGTTACGACAAGAACTGGTTAGGTATTGGAGAACATTCCACGAATATTAGTGAGCTATTTGCATAATTGATGTTTTTGGTAATTAGGCTATATCTTAAGAATGCACATTTCAAGTTCAATACAGGTTGGTACCTACTTGAAACAAAACAAATGGCACATGCCCTAAAAAGCTCGTTGCTGTACCTTTTGGTTTTAATGAGATATTTGCTTAATGAGTGATTTCCAGTAATTAGGCTATATATGAAGAGTGCGAGTGTCTAGTTGTGTATGATTTCGTATACATATCTGTGATAACAGGGTGCACGTGTCTCATAAAGCTTATTGATGCAACACTTAGTTTTAATGACTATTTGCATAATCAATGATTTTTTTCAGTAATTATGTTATGTCTTCAAAATGCACATTTCAAATTAAACTTTATTCTGTACATAATTCAAACATAACTAATAGCATATGAAAAGCTTTCTGATGTCAAATGACATAATGCAGACAGTCTGTTTATCTTGTCAACCAATACCATCGGAATTCTTATAATCATTAATCTGTTTGTTAGATTTCAGTATAATTTTTCAAAATGCATGTTTGATAAGTTGACAAAATTATCTTACAGTCTTGAAGTATTACACTTCATGCTATTATGTAGCAATTGTTTCCTTCAGCTTTGGGAAACAGTTGCTGCATAATAGCCCCTTTGGTAACAATGGGTAATAGATGGCTAACAGTGCCATCATAGTTAGCATCAAGTGCATGGGTGAATTATTTACAACACTAATGTAATCTATGTGATCTATGACCTATGAATGAAAACTCAACAACGACAAAGACTCAATAATGCAGTTTAAAGTGATTGGGTATGATAATTATTATGTATAGTACACATTTTGTCTTGTTTACTATTCATAATCGATCACTTATACAAGTTTATAACTCAATTTTGCAGGTAATATACATCAAAATCAAAACGAACGGCAATGAAGATATCGTTGTATTAGATCCACAGTGGTTATGTAACAGAGTATTTGGTCCAATGCTGGCTACTGAAATATTCACCAAATATGCAAAAAGGCTACCTCGATCAGAAACAGGAGTATGCACCAAACAAGATATCCAAGATGTCCTTGGAAAGGATGCTAAAATCGATCCACTCATTCATCTCCTTGAAGAGTTTGAGCTCATTGCAAAATATCCATCTGACGATGAGAGTTCTGAGGCCAAGTTCATCATCCCAGGTCTTCTTGATCACAGTATGCCTCCTGATCAGTGGAGCAAGTGTGACACAGAGTGGTACTATGGTAAAAGAATCCAATGTCATGATGAAACAGATAGCTTTAGTGCAGGTTTCTTCCCACGATTACAAGCCCGTCTTCACAAGCTGTTCACTGAACAAAAATGTCGACCAAATGATCTATGGATAAGCGAGATAAAATTAAGTGATGTCATTGAAGCGTTGGTCTACAAGACGGACGACAGAAGAGCTATCCACATTTGTGTTAGAGCTGAATATAGTAATGAAATCAGTGATTGTGAGAGAGTGCTTGGATACGTCTCAAAAGAAGTCACAAATGTACTGTTCGATTCATGTCCAGGAACCAATGTTGACGAGTTCGTTCTAAGTGCACGATCACTGCGAAAACACGACATACCTGAAGAAGTAGGATACTACGCAAATGAGGATGTACTAGAGAAAGCTAAGATGAATAAGAGGGTATTTGATGCAAAAAAGAACAGGCAGGAAGATGCTAGAAGCTTACTACCCCATGGTAAGAAATATAAGTTTGTACATAATAAGTTATATTCCATTATCCCTGGAATAATTTTATGTTCGTACACTCAGATATCATATTATACAAATTAATAAAACAACTACATGTTTATAAAATATTGTGCTTTTTTTTTATTTTCAAAATCTGCAGATTTCAGTCATCTGGCTCAAGTTGGACAGGACATAAGGTGGGTATAGGCCTTATAATAATTCAGATGTATACTTCGTTTCACTTTGCTTATTGTCTAAATAGTGTATTACCATAACTCACTATTTTGCCATGACTATTGCTAGAATCAATTAATTTTTAATAACAATTTCTGTAGTCTAATTCATGGACTCATAAAATATCACCATCTGTCATGTGATTTCACAAATCTGCTTTTACATAAGGATTTAGTTCAAGGAGACAGGTCCAATATTTACCAAACTCTTTAAACGTATTTTAGCAACTCTTGGATTTTTCTCCTTGAATTAACCCACTATGTTATACTCATGTCAAGTCCCAGCATTGAAATTTCATTGTGTCATACACTCACAGTTAGATTTATAATAGTATTGAAATTGTATTGTTTCATACACTCACAGTTAGAATTATAATAGTATTGAAATTTCATTGTGTCATACACTCACAGTTTGATTTATAATAACATTGAAATTTCATTGTGTCATACACTCACAGTTTGATTTATAATAACATTGAAATTTCATTGCGTCATACACTTACAGTTTGATTTATAATAGTATTGAAATTGTATTGTTTCATACACTCACAGTTAGACTGATAATAACATTGACATTTCATTGCGTCATACACTCACAGTTAGTCTGATATTAGTTTCCTCCTCGATCCAAACTACTACTTTTACGAAAAAACAAGATTATTGCTTATATAAGTTACTAGACTGCAGGCATGTTTTTAACACCAGTTTTAGTTTACTTTCCGTCTTAATTTAGTAAAGTGTTGATAATTTAATTTGATTCTATATGTAGTGCCAAACGAGATTGTCTGTATTGCAAGACATTGGGAATAATAACACTTGCTGGTGACGTCAAGGGTAGAAAAGAAGCCGCTGCCAGTCTACATTGTCAAGGTAAGAACATTGCGAGAGATGTTATATTACCTTTTGAATTTCAATGCTATGAGAAAAATAGCTAGCCATAGTTGATATTTGTCAGAGAACATACCATATCACGAAACACAGTTTAACACATATAATATCACATATGCACATGTTCTTCTTTTGACAGGTGGAAATATTGAAAAGCAAATGAAGAAGCTACACTTATCTGAAGCAAAGGCTGGTGAAGAAGTGGTCGAAGAATCAGGATTGGCTGGTCAAGGTGAGATAATTAGTGTCTTACTTGGCTTCTAGGATGTCAAATTAATATCCAATGATGTCATCAGAGAAGAAGACATTTGTTTACTGAAAAATAATTTAGTTTGGCTAGAAAGAGTGGTAATGCTAAAATTTGAAATCCGCCATGATAATAATGAAACTGTAGACAAGATACAAAAATAAATACCTTTCAATATGTGTGTGGGAAAGAATCCAATGTTAGATATAAAATAGAACTTAATACTTGGAGTAGGTTTAGATTTGTAGTCTTTATAATCATTATTAAGTTCAAATTATTTGTAAAATGTTACTTATACAAGTAGTCATAAGTGAAATAGTAAATGTGTTTATATACATGTCTGCCAAATAGCTTCTAATTTTCTACTGGACATTACCCAGTTTTCATGTTTTGGTGATAGCTAACATAAATCATCATGCGTTTTTTTTTATTATAGGAATCGACCGTGATGGTGTCAAAGATGTACAGCAGAGAGGAAGGTGAGGAAAACAACTGATTTCTGTTATATATTATATCACATTATTCTTGTTTGCATTTGTCATTTTTGTGATCAAAGCTGAACTGAGATTGTGTACTATAGGCATGGTGAAATGTGTGTGTGTGTGTGTGTGTGTGTGTGTGTGTGTGTGTGTGTGTGTGTGTGTGTGCAGGTGTATATCACAGTTAGAGTGATAAAGATAGCATGGACGTTTTGGGGGGTTTTAATTTAGAAAGTGTTAATGACGTGATGATACCATCGGTGATATGCAAATTGGGGCTATCAATATGTCTTTTGTAAAAAAAAATCTATAATTCAAAACTACCAGGCAGATTGGACTGACAATTGAGATAATTTTTGTCATTTGTATAGTTCGTCAATCTTATCAATATCAATAACAGTATACAAGGGTATAGTCCTGAAAGCATCAATCATAACATTTCCCTTGATGATATAGAATGAATTCACTTTAAATTTCAAAAAAGTGCAAAACAGAATTACAGTCTTCAGATTGACTGGTAAACTGTAAAGATACAATTTTACTATGAAATTTCTCACTTTCTTAAATGACACTAGTCACCTTAGATTGACTCTCAAGCCCCACGTTGGACACTAGCCACCTTAGATTGACTCTCAAGCCCCACGTTGGGCTCTAGCCACTTTAGATTGACTCTCAAGCCCCACATTGGGCTCTAGCCACCTTAGATTGACTCTCAAACCTCACGTTGGGCTCTAGCCACTTTAGATTGACTCTCAAGCCCCACGTTGGGCTCTAGCCACTTTAGATTGACT
>NC_135567.1:4529898-4577398 GCF_964340395.1 Glandiceps talaboti | reverse complement strand
AGACTTTCACGTTTATCAATTGTTATTTTTATCTTAACTAGGTGACAGTGTTATCTTTGTCAGCAATGATAAATGTGTATCTGTAAGACTTTCACGTTTATCAATTGTTATTTTTATCTTAACTAGGTGACAGTGTTATCTTTGTCAGCAATGATGAATGTGTATTTGTAAGACTTTCACGTTTATCAATTGTTATTTTTATCTTAACTGGGTGACAGTGTTATCTTTGTCAGCAATGATAAATGTGTATTTGTAAGACTTTCACGTTTATCAATTGTTATTTTTATCTTAACTAGGTGACAGTGTTATCTTTGTCAGCAATGATAAATGTGTATTTGTAAGACTGTCACGTTTATCAATTGTTATTTTTATCTTAACTAGGTTATTACTTTTTTATTATTCATTGACAAAACCTAATCAATGTTGAGTTTTATTAAGATCAGATATTACAAGTTGCCATGGTAACATGATATTATTGCAATGGACATTTCAAACAAACATTAATACTTAAACTCTTAGCTGTTTTTTTTGTTTCATGTTTTATGTAGTTTTGGGTTTGTAAAGGTTTGAATTTGCTTGATTTATAAATAAAAATGGTTGTGGATAACACTTTCCTGTCTATATTGTTATACATTAATACATGATATATTGACTACGTTGGAATGTTCATTTGAAATTGTACCTTAGAGGGGATCAACTTGAGACTTTCAAGCAATAATGTGTGGCACTGATTTCTTGCCGGAGTTCCACTGCATTATGTTTTATTGTTTGATGTTGTACATCCAAGAAATACTCGCCACTAAAAGCTTGGTTTGATCTTTTGGTTTGTCTTTATTTTCTATCAAATGAAACCATGAGAGGTTGAAGTAATTTACACACAAATGTTGACGCATGTGTTCTTTCTTTGTACCCGAGGATAACTTTGTTTCGAGTGATGATCCTGAAATGTGGCGTTGTTTGTCTGTTTTTTCGATGATTTTGACATAAAAGTTAAAATTGTCGTTCCAAATATAGCCATAAGAATATGTTTTGTCTTATACACAGTTGAAGAAAAACACAATTTTCGTTTTAACCATGAATGTATTAGTAATACATCCATGTTGGAATAAAACAATTGTCCACTCAATCATGCAACTGTTTGATTGTTCCCACCTAATGATATATATTACACGGACCGAGTCAACGTGTGTGAAGCATAGTTTGTGAGCTCGGACAAATTGTGTCTCTTGTTTGCGGAGTAAGGAAAACACATGACAGTTTGATGTGGTTTCCCTTTTGGTTTGTGAATGGTAATTTTGTTAGGTTTTCCTTTTGAAACGGTTAGTTGGGTAACAGGACAATTGCCCCCCGGACAACTGCCCCTGGACAACTGCCCCCGAAGGACAACTACCCCCGGACAATTGCCTCCCCCCCCCCCCGGAAAACTGCCCACTGGACAATTGCCCCCTGGACAATTGCCCCATAGGACAATTGCCCCCCGGACAACTGCCCCCGAAGGACAACTGCCCCCCGGAATACTCCCCCCCCCGAACGAAATAAAAGCTACTATTAACAGATGAATTGCGGTGGTAAGTTAATGCAACATGCCGACTTTTATAATTGTCGTAACAACTATCACAGATGACAATAGAGTAAAACGTGCAAATGTGAGTATAAATAAATTGATTGATTGAATGATTGATTTTTATTACCTGTACAAGAAATAATTTAAGATCACTTGAAAAAGATATATATATATATATATATATATATATATATATATATATATATATATATATATATATATATATATATATATATATATATATATATATATATATATATATATATATACAAAATTTATACAGTTAATGGGAGTCAGAAAATAGCTTTGCTAATCAAGTCTGACCCCTCACATTAATGGTTAATAGTTAAACATTCACGGGTGTCACTAAACGCACTCCCCAACCCCCATCCTAATCCCAGTCATTTTACAAGTGATGAGAAGAAAGTTCAGTAAAGAATGCCAACTATGCTATATATTCTTTTAGTAAATCCATTTTAAGTAAGCACTTGAAGCTATGTCGTGTTGGTTCCTTCCTGATATTGTATTTGATGTCGTTCCATGTAGTTGCACCTGTATATGATATTGATTGTTGTTCAACTGATGTCATCACTGGCGGAATACATAAATTGCCCTGAACCTTCTGTCGTGTATTGTATTCATAATTCAACAGCGTGCAAAATGGGTTATATAGAGTGTGGTAAATTATTGTGTATTAAGTCGTAAACAAAAACATCTACTAAATACTTGTGTAACTTAAACACGTCGAGAATTGTTAACTAGTTGAAAAGAGGAGAAGAATGTTCCAGAAAATTATGTGAATTAGTAAGTTAAATCATCATGCCAATTTTTATGAATGACATAACAATAATCACAGATAACAATAGAATAAAACTTGTGAATGTAGTGAGTATAATGTATGCAAATTGTGGCAGTAAGTTAAATCATCATGCCAACTTTTATGAATGACATAACAATTATCACAGATAACAATAGAATAAAACTTGTGAATGTAGTGAATATAATGTATGCACATTGCGGCAGTAAGTTCCCGACGGTGACTTTTTAATGAATGACAAACCCGTTCATCTGTAATACTAGCTTTTTTTCGTTCAGAGGCAGTTGTCTGGGGGGGGGGGGGCAATTGTCCGGGGGCAGTTTTCCTAGAATCGTTATTTGTGTACCCGAAAAAGGGGTGTTTTACTATTGGGTGGAAAAACACACAGGTGACTAGCCGTGAAACGTGGCTTCGCTTTCGTTGTCTGTAACGGTAGATAGTGAACATATTAAAAAATGTTGCTTTTCAGCTTACAGGTTATCCGGTATGGCCTAATAAACAATATGCGGTTCCGGTTACCCGACCCCACATTGTGTTTTACAGGCGAACCTAATTTTTGTTTTACATATTCGAGAAAAAAAAGTCACTAGAAATAGTAGATGCGAAAACTGACACCACCTTAAAAAGACAATATAAAACTATTCTTCCAATCTGTAATGGCTGTACATATGATGGTAAGAAACAAATAACAGAGACAACTTGGAAAACAATGGAAACAGAACTACCTGAACAAGACATGTAAAAGTAAAATATAATAAAATATATTTAAAAATATACCTACCCCACCTATTCTAAAATTGAGCGTAATTGGAACCACACAATTTTGTTATGCCTAACGTCTATGTGGAGTGTTGTTGCATATGTGAGAAGTTGGTTAAGTAAAGAAGTAGTCGTTTTAAGACAGTGATCTAGTATATTACAGTCATGTAAATAAGAAACATTCATATGTTGGCTACAGTCGGAATTTACGGTTGAGGGGTGAATTGGGTGAAATAGGAGAGGGTTGTGAACAATGAGTGTGGATAAAAATGGGAGGGGGGCACAAGTATTTGACTATCAAGGGGGCTGTGACTTGATCTCTATGTCACTGTATAATTGCAGGAGGAATTATATACCTTGTCGTTGCTTAGCGACAACGTTGCACAATGTCTACCGTATGTTTAATCATAAGACAGTCAATTGACAAGGGAATGTGTCTGTGTATGTGTGTATGTGTGTGTGTGTCATTATCTTTCCTTTCCGTATACTCATCATAACAAAACCAATTAAAGTCACATGATATAAAATACAGAAGGATTATTTCTAAATTGCGCAGGAAACTGTCATCCCCAAAGGACACTGTAAAATTTTAGCACAAACCATATAACAACTGAATTCATGGACAGTTTTACCATTAATATATTCTGGTGTATTCAGTCGAGGAGTTGTATTGTGCACTATCTTGGAGTTGACCAGCGATGCAATTTGAATATTATGTAATTCATATCCAATTCTACGGCGGCCCACAGGTGACAGACGAAAACTAAATTTGTGCTATAAATAATTGATTTTTGAGGGCAAAATATTTAATAAAAGCATAACACTTTTATTTCATATGAAAAAACATTGATTTCTTAGGTCAATATAGGAATATCGAAGCAAAGAACTACAATTTCTGTGACAAATAAATTCTTCAGAAAATTAATTTGCGAAACGAAAATTTTTATTCGTGTGGCCCAAACTTTATTTTCGCATGATAACATTTAAATTGCGGGATAAAATGTTCAATTGTTGGTGCAATGTTTGAAACATTAGAACTGTTTTTTCTAAAGTTTTCTAACAAGACTTAAAATACCTCATTGCAAACTATTAATCCTTAGAGCAGTACACCAAGTTTTCGTGAAAAAACTGTAAATTTGTGTAAAAAGAATTTAAATGTCAAGCCAGGATATGAATTTAAGTCCATTGCAATCTTATACTCTGACTGCAGAAACAACATTTGTCACCATACATTTGTCACCTCCTTTTCTTATCGACGAGATTTACTTAACACAGGATGCAACATTAATGTTTGGGGATAAAAACTAACATTATTAACACAAACTACAGCCTATGTTGAAACAAATGAGAGACCACATTTTAACATTGATAACTATGTACAACAAGGCGTGAAAACATTGACTAGGGTGTTTTGGGATTTATTAGTAACCACAATAGTATGTGATCATGTTATTTTCATAACATAACAATCTTATGAGAACTGAACAAACTGTTAGGCATTCAAAATGATTCAATAGCTGAAATATTAGATGTATTGTTTTGTTCATGAAGTTACAGACTGTGTCTCAAAATAGTAACAACCTCCACAGGAAAATACTCGACAAATAAGATGAATAATATTATACATGACATGTACTTGATTATGACAAAAGGTCAAGTACCTCTCAATGGTGGGGTCAAAGTTCAAATCAAATCACATTACATCATAACCATCATTTATTGCTAAAAGCGAAACTATTAGCATATTAAAATCTTGGATAATACCTGCATTGATCTGCATTGCTATCAGTTTTTTCATTATATGATTCTCTGCATAAACATTTCTCCACAATCAATGCATACAATTCCAACACACATTATTCACTGTACAAAACTTTTAATGTATTAACCTTTACCCTTTGAACTTGGAACGAGTGATTCTAGCAGCCATATTGGAAGCAAGTAGAATGTAGTGGTATAGGGAAGATATGAGGATTTAAGGTGTTGTCCTCTGAAGGTATATGCAAGCATTGCATGATGGTCTAGCTCAGTTGTCGTGTAATATGACCATATATTTGGCAATATTTGATTCTGTCGTAGACTAGTTCCAGACAGGGACAGTATTATGGAATTAAATAGAATCATCTTAATCCAAGTCTAGTCAAGGTCCCAATGAAAGGTGTCAAGTGTGTTTGAATGTCATGGTGAGCGAGGAACAAAGGACTCATGTCAGTAATAATCCATCACAAATTGACAGGCTGTCATCGTCATCACTAATTGATACATTTGATATTTAATCTATCAAAGGAATTTAGCACGTAATAATGATATGCAAATGCTTAACTCCTCCTCCAGTCTATTTAAACTAACATCACGTGGGGGCACAAGGATGTCATCATGTTTATATGAACCCTGTGGGAGGGAGTACAGAAGTATGTGCAATTATTTGGGACCTTGACTAGACTGGGATTAAGATGAAGTATTTAATACGAAATACTGTCCCTGTCTGGAACTAGACTAATTCTGTCATAAAACAAAGAGATGTACAAATGTCTCATATAGCATGTTACCATTGTGTCAGGTTTGGTTGAAATCAGTTGGTGTATGCCAGAGAGATGAGGATGCATGCATGAATGCACATACAGATGAAACTGAACATAATAATACCCTCCAGGTGGAGTCCAATATAATAGCACCCTCCTGTTGGAGCCCAACATAATAACACCCTCCAGGTGGAGTCCAACATAATAACACCCTCCAGGTGGAGTCCAACATAATAGCACCCTTCAGGTGGAGCCCAACATAATAGCACCCTCCTGGTGGAGTCCAACATAATAGCACCCTTCAGGTGGAGCCCAACATACTAGCACCCTTCAGGTGGAGTCCAACATAATAGCACCCTTCAGGTGGAGCCCAACATAATAGCACCCTTCAGGTGGAGCCCAACATAAAAGCACCATTCAGGTGGAGCCCAACATAATAGCACCCTTCAGGTTGAGTCCAACATAATAGTACCCTTCAGGTGGAGTCCAACGTAATAGCACCCTTCAGGTGGAGTCCAACATAATAGTACCCTTCAGGTGGAGTCCAACGTAATAGCACCCTTCAGGTGGAGTCCAACATAATAGCACCCTTCAGGTGGAGTCCAACATAATAGCACCCTTCAGGTGGAGTCCAACGTAATAGCACCCTTCAGGTGGAGTCCAACATAATAGCACCCTTCAGGTGGAGCCCAACATAATAGTACCCTCCTGGTGGAGTCCAACATAATAGCACCCTTCAGGTGGAGCCCAACATACTAGCACCCTTCAGGTGGAGCCCAACATAATAGCACCCTTCAGGTGGAGCCCAACATAATAGCACCCTTCAGGTGGAGCCCAACATAATAGCACCCTTCAGGTTGAGTCCAACATAATAGTACCCTTCAGGTGGAGTCCAACGTAATAGCACCCTTCAGGTGGAGTCCAACATAATAGTACCCTTCAGGTGGAGTCCAACATAATAGCACCCTTCAGGTTGAGTCCAACATAATAGTACCCTTCAGGTGGAGTCCAACGTAATAGCACCCTTCAGGTTGAGTCCAACATAATAGTACCCTTCAGGTGGAGTCCAACGTAATAGCACCCTTCAGGTGGAGTCCAACATAATAGTACCCTTCAGGTGGAGTCCAACATAATAGCACCCTTCAGGTGGAGTCCAACGTAATAGCACCCTTCAGGTGGAGTCCAACATAATAGTACCCTTCAGGTGGAGTCCAACGTAATAGCACCCTTCAGGTGGAGCCCAACATAATAGTACCCTTCAGGTGGAGTCCAACGTAATAGCACCCTTCAGGTGGAGCCCAACATAATAGTACCCTTCAGGTGGAGCCCAACATAATAGTACCCTTCAGGTGGAGCCCAACATAATAGTACCCTTCAGGTGGAGTCCAACGTAATAGCACCCTTCAGGTGGAGTCCAACATAATAGTACCCTTCAGGTTGAGTCCAACATAATAGTACCCTTCAGGTGGAGCCCAACATAATAGCACCCTTCAGGTGGAGCCCAACATAAAAGTACCCTTCAGGTGGAGTCCAACATAATAGCACCCTTCAGGTGGAGCCCAACATAATAGTACCCTTCAGGTGGAGCCCAACATAATAGTACCCTTCAGGTGGAGTCCAACATAATAGCACCCTTCAGGTGGAGCCCAACATAATATTACCCTTCAGGTGGGACCCAACATAATAGCACCCTTCAGGTGGAGCCCAACATAATAGCACCCTTCAGGTGGAGCCCAACATAAAAGTACCCTTCAGGTGGAGTCCAACATAATAGCACCCTTCAGGTGGAGCCCAACATAAAAGTACCCTTCAGGTGGAGTCCAACATAATAGCACCCTTCAGGTGGAGCCCAACATAATAGTATCCTTCAGGTGGAGTCCAACATAATAGCACCCTTCAGGTGGAGCCCAACATAATAGCACCCTTCAGGTGGAGTCCAACATAATAGTACCCTTCAGGTGGAGTCCAACATAATAGCACCCTTCAGGTGGAGCCCAACATAATATTACCCTTCAGGTGGGACCCAACATAATAGCACCCTTCAGGTGGAGCCCAACATAATAGCACCCTTCAGGTGGAGCCCAACATAATAGCACCCTTCAGGTGGAGCCCAACATAATAGTACCCTTCAGGTGGAGTCCAACATAATAGCACCCTTCAGGTGGAGCCCAACATAATAACACCCTTCAGGTGGAGTCCAACATAATATTACCCTTCAGGTGGAGCCCAACATAATAGCACCCTTCAGGTGGAGTCCAACATAATAGCACCCTTCAGGTGGAGTCCAACATAATAGCACCCTTCAGGTGGAGCCCAACATAATAGCACCCTTCAGGTGGAGTCCAACATAATATTACCCTTCAGGTGGGACCCAACATAATAGCACCCTTCAGGTGGAGCCCAACATAATAGCACCCTTCAGGTGGAGCCCAACATAATAGTACCCTTCAGTTGGTGTCCAACATAATAGTACCCTTCAGGTGGAGCCCATTGGGGGCTAAATGTTTTACTGAACCAGAGTTAAAGTTGTGCTAAATGTGTAGAAATACATACATTTTGTATATTACATAGGTAAACCTTGTGCAGCATCCATTGCATTAGCTGCCCCCCCCCCCCCACTCACTTCCATTTCAATTCACTCGAATAAGCCTACACTATACTCAATAATTTTAAAATTTACATTATTTCTTTAATTTGATAGAAAAACAAAACTAACTTCAGACAAATGCAGACAAAATAAGTATTTTATAAATTGCATAGTTAAGTCAATTGCAGACAAGAATGCTCTATTTGCAATATGTCTTTTATGTGAAAGTCTTAATAAGGAGTATTGTTATGTAGTAAAAGAACAGCTTTATGTGCCAAGTACAAGGTCAATACTGGAACAATGTCTTGTATGTGAAAGTCTTAATAAGGAGTATTGTTATGTAGTAAAAGAACAGCTTTATGTGCCAAGTACACGGTCAATACTGGAACAATGTCAAAGTGTGTATACGGATAAATAGTTTGTCCTAATTCAACAAATTGATACAAGAAATGGGATTTTTGAAATGGTGGGTCCTCTAAAATACATTTCTTTGTCATCTGTATCAACTGTTTCCAAACATGCCCTCTTGATAGAAGTATACCATCTGTACCACATAATGAGATACCATACATGACATAGTAATCATCAGTGATAAAACGAGCATCTTTAGCAGCTGCCATAAATTGATAAACCATCTGTGGGTAGCTACGGTCCATTTGAGTGTGATCCCTTTTATTCTGAAAGTGAGAACAGTAAAAGAGTCAACAAAATGCAAATTTTACAATGACCTTCTACCAACTACATCTCTTAGCCTGTCTCAAGCTGTGCTGAAAAATTTACTCCCTGATGTTTCATTATAAACAAATTTTTGATAAGACCAAGGCTGGCTTGTCACCAGATTAGATATCCCACAGTGTTGATGTCCTGAAGACTCTACTTAAAACTCCAAGGGTGAAATTTACACTAATAGGGAACTTGCAAACACGCCATGTTGAATTTGCATCATGGGAAATGTGATAATAAATACTAATCAATTAGTATTGTAAACAGTGTTTATAAATTGTTTGCAACCACGAATGATCAATTCATAGTTACCCTGACCATTGTGGGAGGTGTTTTTATCAGTAGCTCCAGATAAGGTATTACAATAACGACATTTAATCCCATAGTCCTTTGCGTCTGAGCATGCCCAGTCTGGATTGCAAGTTACATATTAAACATCAAGGAATAAAAGTTTATACTGTCATCAATAGAGAACTTAATCCTAGTAGGTAGATAAGCTAAGGGATACAGTTGGTAGAAGATTGTTGTAATAATTCACGTAGATACCACATATACATGTAGATAATCCTCTCTGTTATTGAAATAGTCAAAGAGAATCAGAACACTTATTTATTCAGTAAAAATACATTGATGGTATGTATCATGGGTATGTACATGTATTACATATATATCAATAGTTAACAATACTAAGGGATGTATTACATAGACATACTCTTGTGTGATATACATCCATAGTTAACAATACTAAGGGATGTATTACATAGACATACTCTTGTGTGATATACATCCATAGTTAACAATACTAAGGGGTGTATTACATGGACATACTCTTGTGTGATATACATCCATAGTTAACAATACTAAGGGATGTATTACATAAACATACTATTGTGTGATATACATCCATAGTTAACAATACTAAGGAATGTATTACATAGACATACTCTTGTGTGATATACATCCATAGTTAACAATACTAAGGGATGTATTACATAGACATACTCTTGTGTGATATACATCAATAGTTAACAATACTAAGGGACGTATTACATAGACATACTCTTGTGTGATATACATCCATAGTTAACAATACTAAGGGACGTATTACATAGACATACTCTTGTGTGATATACATCAATAGTTAACAATACTAAGGGATGTATTACATAGACATACTCTTGTGTGATATACATCCATAGTTAACAATACTAAGGAATGTATTACATAGACATACTCTTGTGTGATATACATCCATAGTTAACAATACTAAGGGACGTATTACATAGACATACTCTTGTGTGATATACATCCATAGTTAACAATACTAAGGGATGTATTACATAGACATACTCTTGTGTGATATACATCCATAGTTAACAATACTAAGGGATGTATTACATAGACATACTCTTGTGTGGTATACATCCATAGTTAACAATACTAAGGGGTGTATTACATAGACATACTCTTGTGTGGTATACATCCATAGTTAACAATACTAAGGGGTGTATTACATAGACATACTCTTGTGTGGTATACATCCATAGTTAACAATACTAAGGGATGTATTACATAGACATGCTCTTGTGTGATATACATCCATAGTTAACAATACTAAGGGGTGTATTACATAGACATACTCTTGTGTGATATACATCCATAGTTAACAATACTAAGGGATGTATTACATAGACATACTCTTGTGTGATATACATCCATAGTTAACAATACTAAGGGATGTATTACATAGACATACTATTGTGTGATATACATCCATAGTTAACAATACTAAGGGATGTATTACATAGACATACTCTTGTGTGATATACATCCATAGTTAACAATACTAAGGGATGTATTACATAGACATACTATTGTGTGATATACATCCATAGTTAACAATACTAAGGAATGCATTACATAGACATACTCTTGTGTGATATACATCCATAGTTAACAATACTAAGGGGTGTATCACATAGACATACTCTTGTGTGATATATATCCATAGTTAACAATACTAAGGGATGTATTACATAGACATACTCTTGTGTGATATACATCCATAGTTAACAATACTAAGGGGTGTATTACATAGACATACTCTTGTGTGATATATATCCATAGTTAACAATACTAAGGGATGTATTACATAGACATACTCTTGTGTGATATACATCCATAGTTAACAATACTATGGGATGTATTACATAGACATACTCTTGTGTGATATACATCCATAGTTAACAATACTAAGGGATATATTACATAGACATACTCTTGTGTGATATACATCCATAGTTAACAATACTAAGGGGTGTAATACATAGACATACTCTTGTGTGATATACATCCATAGTTAACAATACTAAGGGATATATTACATAGACATACTCTTGTGTGATATACATCCATAGTTAACAATACTAAGGGGTGTATTACATAGACATACTCTTGTGTGATATACATCCATAGTTAACAATACTAAGGGGTGTAATACATAGACATACTCTTGTGTGATATACATCCATAGTTAACAATACTAAGGGATGTATTACATAGACATACTATTGTGTCATATACATCCATAGTTAACAATACTAAGGGATGTATTACATAGACATACTCTTGTGTGATATACATCCATAGTTAACAATACTAAGGGATGTATTACATAGACATACTATTGTGTGATATACATCCATAGTTAACAATACTAAGGGGTGTATTACATAGACACACTCTTGTGTGATATACATCCATAGTTAACAATACTAAGGGGTGTATTACATAGACATACTCTTGTGTGATATACATCCATAGTTAACAATACTAAGGGGTGTAATACATAGACATACTCTTGTGTGATATACATCCATAGTTAACAATACTAAGGGATGTATTACATAGACATACTATTGTGTGATATACATCAATAGTTAACAATACTAAGGGATGTATTACATAGACATACTCTTGTGTGATATATATCAATAGTTAACAATACTAAGGGATGTATTACATAGACATACTATTGTGTGATATACATCAATAGTTAACAATACTAAGGGATGTATTACATAGACATACTCTTGTGTGATATACATCCATAGTTAACAATACTATGGGATGTATTACATAGACATACTCTTGTGTGATATATATCCATAGTTAACAATACTAAGGGGTGTAATACATAGACATACTCTTGTGTGATATACATCCATAGTTAACAATACTAAGGAATGCATTACATAGACATACTCTTGTGTCATATACATCCATAGTTAACAATACTAAGGAATGCATTACATAGACATACTCTTGTGTGATATACATCCATAGTTAACAATACTAAGGGGTGTAATACATAGACATACTCTTGTGTGATATACATCCATAGTTAACAATACTAAGGGGTGTATTACATAGACATACTCTTGTGTGATATACATCCATAGTTAACAATACTAAGGAATGCATTACATAGACATACTCTTGTGTGATATACATCCATAGTTAACAATACTAAGGGGTGTATTACATAGACATACTCTTGTGTGATATATATCCATAGTTAACAATACTAAGGGATGTATTACATAGACATACTCTTGTGTGATATACATCCATAGTTAACAATACTAAGGGGTGTATTACATAGACATACTCTTGTGTGATATACATCCATAGTTAACAATACTAAGGGATGTATTACATAGACAAACTCTTGTGTGATATACATCCATAGTTAACAATACTAAGGGGTGTATTACATAGATATACTCTTGTGTGATAAAAATCCATAGTTAACAATACTAAGGGGTGTATTACATAGACATACTCTTGTGTGATATACATCCATAGTTAACAATACTAAGGAATGTATTACATAGACATACTCTTGTGTGATATACATCCATAGTTAACAATACTAAGGGATGTATTACATAGAACAGCTTCCGGGAAACTTTCGGAAATTCTATTCCACTTTGGAAAGGTCTCTTTTTTTGATTGATAAAGGGTTAATAGATATGCTGCTCACTGTAGATATATCAAATCATGACATAAACTTGCATTTGACACTTTCATTTTCAAAATTAACCCATGTAAAAAGTTGCCATTTGGCCAAAAAATTGCCCAATTTTTTGGTATTTGCCAAAATATTGGCCAATATTTTGAGACTTCCCAAAATATTGGCCAATATTTTGAGACTTCCAAAAATATTGGCCAATATTTTGTGAGTTTACCAATATATTGGCCAATATATTTTCAGCTCTCAAATAAACTGCCCAATATATTTTTCCTAAATGAATGTATTTGGTCAATATATTGGTTTCCTTTAAACAATTTTACCATTTTGTCTCCACAGTTACAAAATTTACTACTTGTAACATGTTTTAGTCGAGGTATATAAAGGTACTTAAAATGTTAAACTGAGACCATGAACTGAGAGTCTCAGTTGCAAAAAAATAGCCATCTGAGACTAGTCTCAGTTTGCCAGTCTAAAATGGCAAAAAAAACTTCCATGGTTAGAGTGTTTAATATGTTCTTAGGATTTCGATACTTGTTTGTGTTTGTATTGTAATCAATGTTGCCTTCCATACATACCTTTTGTTATTCTGTGTATATGGTGTCAACTCTTTCTTTTGTGTAGTTATCATGTGATCTGTATGTGTAGTTTACTAAGCCTTTGTTTTGTTTCTAGCATGGATGTATTCATAGACCCTTATGATGTATTAGGGATGCATCTATGTTACTTGTAATGTTTGTTGTCATTACAATCTTTGGTAAATTTTCAGTCTCAATAGTATACATGTAGTGTGACATCATGAATTTTAGTGAACTGAAACTATTCTCAGATAGACTTTTTTTAATCTGGGACTGAAGTTCATGGCAAACCGAGACTGGTCTCGGATATGGATGGCTATTTTTGGCAAACTGAGACTCGGTTCATGGCCTCAGCATGTCACACCCAGTCCCTCCAGGTGGGTGGAGGGACTGTGTCTCAGTTTAATGTTTTACATGTAGGTACTTTGTGTACCATTACATTCCTCTTTATTCATTATATTTTAAACTCATTACTTAATTGCAGTTTTACTTTTCAAACACAACTAATAGCTCCCTTTCAAAGCCAGGCACTGCACTGTTGTGTGTTTTTAATCCCAGTAAAGCTCGAGACTTGACATTTTTTACAGCTCATTTTAAAAGATAGCCACTAGGCCAATGGGTCCATGTTCAAGATGGCCACAAGCTTATGCTCCATGTTCAACTACAACGGCTTGCCGTATGTGGACCATCTTGTGTGAATAGTTTAAATCTTAAAGGTATCTCAGACATGCAGACATGTTTACAAAACTAATTTATTTGAATGTTGACAGTTTCTTCTAATAATGTACAGAGTTTATACACATTGTGATTGTGACGTCCTATATGTAATATCTCTGGATAAATTCTCAGGATTGGGCCCGGGTTGGAGAACTACTAAACATTTTGCATCGGAACTTAGGGAAGGGTTTGCCTGTGATCAGTGATAGTGATAACATTTACCTGTTACCAGTGAATATCACTTTGATGACAAAAAGTATGGGTCTTTGCTAACTGCCATATATATCAATGTATACATAGGGAATTAATAGATATGATACGCGTCATATTAAAATGTGTATCTTTATTTCAAAGCAAAGGCAGATTGAATCTTGCTACTACCACTAGTACAGACTACACTGACTGGTGTATTAACTATGTAAAAAGCAATCTGAAATATTCAGGGGTTTTAATGGCATGGGTCATAAAGTATGCGTCTTTGGCTAGCTGCCATATATAGCAATGTATACATAGGGAATATACATGTACGCGTCACATTAAAATGGGTAACTTTATTTCAAAGCAGAGGCAGATTGAATCTTGCTACTACAACTAGTACAGACTACACTTATTGGTGTATTAACTGTGTAAAAGGCAACCTGAAATAAAGGGGTTTTAATTGCATGGGTCATAAAGTATGATTCTTTGGCTGGCTGCCATATATAAGCAAAGCATGATAAGGCGTCATATTAAAATGGGTATTTTTTATTTCAAAGCTGAGGCAGATTGAATCTTGCTACTACAACTAGTACAGACTACACTTATTGGTGTATTAACTGTGTAAAAAGCAACCTGAAATATTCAGGGGTTTTAATTGCAAGGGTCATAAAGTATGCGTCTTTGGCTAGCTGCCATATATAACAATGTATACATAGGGATATGATACGCGTCATATTAAAATGGGTAACTTTATTTCAAAGCAGAGGCAGATTGAATCTTGCTACTAACACTAGTACAGACTACACTTATTGGTGTATTAACTGTGTAAAAAGCAACCTGAAATATTCTGGGGTTTTAATTGCATGGGTCATAAAGTATGCGTCTTTGGCTAGCTGCCATATATATAGCAATGTATACATATGGAATACATGATATACGTCGCGTCTGTCACAGTAACTTTATTTCAAAGTAGAGGCAGATTGAATCTTGCTACTACCACTAGTACAGACTACACTTATTGGTGTATTAACTATGTAAAAAGCAATCTGAAATATTCAGGGGTTTTAATTGCATGGGTCATAAAGTATGCGTCTTTGGCTAGCTGCCATATATAGCAATGTATACATAGGGAATATACATGATACGCGTCATATTAAAATGGGTAACTTTATTTCAAAACAGAGGCAGATTGAATCTTGCTACTATCACTAGTACAGACTACACTTATTGGTGTATTAACTATGCAATAAGCAATCTGAAATATTCAGGGGTTTTAATTGCATGGGTCATAAAGTATGGGTCTTTGCTAACTGCCATATATATCAATGTATACATAGGGAATTAATAGATATGATACGCGTCATATTAAAATGTGTATCTTTATTTCAAAGCAAAGGCAGATTGAATCTTGCTACTACCACTAGTACAGACTACACTGACTGGTGTATTAACTATGTAAAAAGCAATCTGAAATATTCAGGGGTTTTAATGGCATGGGTCATAAAGTATGCGTCTTTGCTAATTACTGCCATATATATGTATACATAGGGAATTCATAGATATGATACGCGTCATATTAAAATGGGTATCTTTATATCAAAGCAAAGGCAGATTGAATCTTGCTACTACCACTAGTACAGACTACACTAATTGGTGTATTAACTGTTTAAAAAGCAACCTGAAATATTCAGGGGTTTTAATTGCATGGGTCATAAAGTATGCGTCTTTGGCTAGCTGCCATATATAGCAATGTATACATAGGGAATATACATGATACGCGTCATATTAAAATGGGTAACTTTATTTCAAAGCAGAGGCAGATTGAATCTTGCTACTATCACTAGTACAGACTACACTTATTGGTGTATTAACTATGCAATAAGCAATCTGAAATATTCAGGGGTTTTAATTGCATGGGTCATAAAGTATGGGTCTTTGCTAACTGCCATATATATCAATGTATACATAGGGAATTAATAGATATGATACGCGTCATATTAAAATGTGTATCTTTATTTCAAAGCAAAGGCAGATTCAATCTTGCTACTACCACTAGTACAGACTACACTGACTGGTGTATTAACTATGTAAAAAGCAATCTGAAATATTCAGGGGTTTTAATGGCATGGGTCATAAAGTATGCGTCTTTGGCTAGCTGCCATATATAGCAATGTATACATAGGGAATATACATGTACGCGTCACATTAAAATGGGTAACTTTATTTCAAAGCAGAGGCAGATTGAATCTTCCTACTACCACTAGTACAGACTACACTTATTGGTGTATTAACTGTGTAAAAAGCAATCTGAAATATTCAGGGGTTTTAATGGCATGGGTCATAAAGTATGCGTCTTTGGATATAGCTGCCATATATAACAATGTGTATCATAGGGAATTTATACATGATACGCGTCATATTAAAATGGGTAATTTTATTTCAAAGCAGAGGCAGATTGAATCTTGCTACTACCACTAGTACAGACTACACTTATTGGTGTATTAACTATGCAATAAGCAATCTGAAATATTCAGGGGTTTTAATTGCATGGGTCATAAAGTATGCGTCTTTGCTAACTGCCATATATACCAATGTATACATAGGGAATTAATAGATATGATTCGCGTCATATTAAAATGGGTATCTCTATTTCAAAGCAAAGACAGATTGAATCTTGCTACTACCACTAGTACAGACTACACTTATTGGTGTATTAACTGTGTAAAAAGCAATCTGAAATATTCAGGGGTTTTAATTGCATGGGTCATAAAGTATGCGTCTTTGGCTATAGCTGCCATATATAACAAAGTGTACATACGGAATATACATGATACGCGTCATATTAAAATGGGTAACTTTATATCAAAGCAGAGGCAGATTGAATCTTGCTACTACCACTAGTACAGACTACACTTATTGGTGTATTAACTATGCAATAAGCAATCTGAAATATTCAGGGGTTTTAATTGCATGGGTCATAAAGTATGCGTCTTTGGCTAGCTGCCATATATATAGCAATGTATACATATGGAATACATGATATACGTCGCGTCATATTAAAATGGGTAACTTTATTTCAAAGTAGAGGCAGATTGAATCTTGCTACTACCACTAGTACAGACTACACTTATTGGTGTATTAACTATGTAAAAAGCAATCTGAAATATTCAGGGGTTTTAATGGCATGGGTCATAAAGTATGCGTCTTTGCTAATTACTGCCATATATATGTATACATAGGGAATTCATAGATATGATACGCGTCATATTAAAATGGGTAATTTATTTCAAAGCAAAGGCAGATTGAATCTTGCTACTACCACTAGTACAGACTACACTGATTGGTGTATTAACTGTTTAAAAAGCAACCTGAAATATTCAGGGGTTTTAATTGCATGGGTCATAAAGTATGCGTCTTTGGCTAGCTGCCATATATAGCAATGTATACATAGGGAATATACATGATACGCGTCATATTAAAATGGGTAACTTTATTTCAAAGCAGAGGCAGATTGAATCTTGCTACTATCACTAGTACAGACTACACTTATTGGTGTATTAACTATGCAATAAGCAATCTGAAATATTCAGGGGTTTTAATTGCATGGGTCATAAAGTATGGGTCTTTGCTAACTGCCATATATATCAATGTATACATAGGGAATTAATAGATATGATACGCGTCATATTAAAATGTGTATCTTTATTTCAAAGCAAAGGCAGATTGAATCTTGCTACTACCACTAATACAGACTACACTGACTGGTGTATTAACTATGTAAAAAGCAATCTGAAATATTCAGGGGTTTTAATGGCATGGGTCATAAAGTATGCGTCTTTGGCTAGCTGCCATATATAGCAATGTATACATAGGGAATATACATGATACGCGTCACATTAAAATGGGTAACTTTATTTCAAAGCAGAGGCAGATTGAATCTTCCTACTACCACTAGTACAGACTACACTTATTGGTGTATTAACTGTGTAAAAAGCAATCTGAAATATTCAGGGGTTTTAATGGCATGGGTCATAAAGTATGCGTCTTTGGATATAGCTGCCATATATAACAATGTGTATCATAGGGAATTATACATGATACGCGTCATATTAAAATGGGTAATTTTATTTCAAAGCAGAGGCAGATTGAATCTTGCTACTACCACTAGTACAGACTACACTTATTGGTGTATTAACTATGCAATAAGCAATCTGAAATATTCAGGGGTTTTAATTGCATGGGTCATAAAGTATGCGTCTTTGCTAACTGCCATATATACCAATGTATACATAGGGAATTAATAGATATGATTCGCGTCATATTAAAATGGGTATCTCTATTTCAAAGCAAAGGCAGATTGAATCTTGCTACTACCACTAGTACAGACTACACTTATTGGTGTATTAACTGTGTAAAAAGCAATCTGAAATATTCAGGGGTTTTAATTGCATGGGTCATAAAGTATGCGTCTTTGGCTATAGCTGCCATATATAACAAAGTGTACATACGGAATTATACATGATACGCGTCATATTAAAATGGGTAACTTTATTTCAAAGCAGAGGCAGATTGAATCTTGCTACTACCACTAGTACAGACTACACTTATTGGTTTATTAACTATGCAATAAGCAATCTGAAATATTCAGGGGTTTTAATTGCATGGGTCATAAAGTATGCGTCTTTGCTTACTGCCATATATCAATGTATATATAGGGAATTAATAGATATGATACGCATCATATTAAAATGGGTATCTTTCAAAGCAGAGGCAGATTGAATCTTGCTACTACCACTAGTACAGACTACACTGATTGGTGTATTAACTATGTAAAAAGCAATCTGAAATATTCAGGGGTTTTAATGGCATGGGTCATAAAGTATGCGTCTTTGGCTAGCTGCCATATATAAAGCATAATGCATATGATAAGGCGTCATATTAAAATGGGTATCTTTATTTCAAAGCAGAAGCAGATTGAATCTTGCTACTACCACTAGTACAGACTACACTTATTGGTGTATTAACTGTGTAAAAAGCAACCTGAAATATTCAGGGGTTTTAATTGCATGGGTCATAAAGTATCCGTCTTTGGCTAGCTGCCATATATAGCAATACATAGGGAATACACATATGATACGTGTCATATTAAAATGGGTAACTTTATTTCAAAGCAGAGGCAGATTGAATCTTGTTACTACCACTAGTACATATTACACTTATTGGTGTATTAACTGTGTCAAAAGCAATCTGAAATATTCAGGGGTTTTAATTGCATGGGTCATAAAGTATCCGTCTTTGGCTAGCTGCCATATATAGCAATACATAGGGAATACACATATGATACGCGTCATATTAAAATGGGTAACTTTATTTCAAAGCAGAGGCAGATTGAATCTTGCTACTACAACTAGTACAGACTACACTTATTGGTGTATTAACTGTGTAAAAAGCAACCTGAAATATAAAGGGGTTTTAATTGCATGGGTCATAAAGTATGATTCTTTGGCTGGCTGCCATATATAAGCAAAGCATGATATAAGGCGTCATATTAAAATGGGTATTTTTTATTTCAAAGCTGAGGCAGATTGAATCTTGCTACTACAACTAGTACAGACTACACTTATTGGTGTATTAACTGTGTAAAAAGCAACCTGAAATATTCAGGGGTTTTAATTGCAAGGGTCATAAAGTATGCGTCTTTGGCTAGCTGCCATATATAACAATGTATACATAGGGATATGATACGCGTCATATTAAAATGGGTAACTTTATTTCAAAGCAGAGGCAGATTGAATCTTGCTACTACCACTAGTACAGACTACACTTATTGGTGTATTAACTGTGTAAAAAGCAACCTGAAATATTCTGGGGTTTTAATTGCATGGGTCATAAAGTATGCGTCTTTGGCTAGCTGCCATATATAGTAATGTATACATAGGGAATATACATGATACGCGTCATATTAAAATGGGTAACTTTATTTCAAAGCAGAGGCAGATTGAATCTTGCTACTATCACTAGTACAGACTACACTTATTGGTGTATTAACTATGCAATAAGCAATCTGAAATATTCAGGGGTTTTAATTGCATGGGTCATAAAGTATGCGTCTTTGCTAACTGCCATATATATCAATGTATACATAGGGAATTAATAGATATGATACGCGTCATATTAAAATGTGTATCTTTATTTCAAAGCAAAGGCAGATTGAATCTACTACCACTAGTACAGACTACACTGATTGGTGTATTAACTATGTAAAAAGCAATCTGAAATATTCAGGGGTTTTAATGGCATATTGGGTCATAAAGTATGCGTCTTAAATTTGGCTATAGCTGCCATATATCCAGGTATATAATAGTACTCCAAAAGGGTATCTGCGACTTGGAAGTGCGCCTCGTACAAACTCAAAAATGATGTCTGCGCCTGGTCGTACAACGTATCTCCGACTGGTCGTACAACGTATCTCCGATCGGTCATACAACACGAGTGCGATTGGTCTTTGCTTTCCGACGTCCGTCATTTCCAAATACCCAAATACCCTGGTTTGGTGCGTGAATGTTTACTAGACTATAATCATACTACGATATTTCAATTTGATAAAGAATGCGATCGCATGCGATAGTTGAAGCCGTGTAAAAAAAATCAAGCGTGTTCTTTCTTCCGAATCACCATGTACCACTCTATAAATATGTCATGCGTCACATCGTGTCGTTCTAAATTCGATGAGTTCGAAAATGTCATGGATTTACAACCCACATGGTTCTTTATCGATATCTGTGTTAGGTAAAAAATGACGTCATTATTTTCCCTCGTGCTAACAGTTTATTACTGCAATCATTCAATAGACCCTTGTCTCGGTGAGAGTGTGGTATGCGAAACATGCCATCGATGTACACATGCGTTGATCGACGTACTAACGGGAGGTGGGGGCCCCGGGAGGGGTCACTTTCATTCCGCACTTCGGAGTTGTGGTCCCGTGTACACGGTGTCGGTAAGCTCCCTCTGAACTTTGTCGATAGGCAACGCAATGCTGCGACAATCGTATGAAGGACGTCGGCACCGACATTTGATTCTTTCCCAGATAGCACACCTGTGGTGGGCCAACGTTGGCCCAACGAAAGTAGATCAGTTGGGCCAACGTCAGGAATTGAGGTCGGCCCAACGTTGGCTCACTGGTGGCAAGAAATAGGTTGGCACAACGTTGGCCCAACTTTGGACACTGGCAAGGTTGGCCCAACGTTGGCCCAACAGTGGCAAGAAATAGGTAGGCACAACGTTGGCCCAACTTTGGCCCAACATTGCTAATTGGTGGTAAGGTTGGCCCAACGTTGGGCCACTGTTGGCCCAATGGTGCTTCACTGCATAATGGCAAGCTGCCCACAGATCTATCAGAGATTCCATACAGGGCTGAATGTGATTCAAATACACTAAACAAGACACAAAATATTGGATTTTATCAAATATTTATTGCTAGTGTACAAGTAATGATATTACACAGTTCCCGCTTTTTTTTTCTTTTCTTTTTTTGAATATTTGGAAATATCTAAAACTTATCTTAAATGTAATTGTGTGTGGAATGTATGACATCTTGCTAACAGAGTTCAAAGTAATAAAGGCTGTAGACATGGCAGAATTTATAATAAAATGGTTGCCCTATGGACAATGTCTCCTCACACCAACTTTGAATGCTAAAAATACCACCAATGGTGTTGTAGCACAACTGTACAATATACTGTTTTGAAAATATTTATTCGCATGGTGAGCATGCTAGGTATACATGTTCATTTGGTGAATCACACTTTCTTGACCCCAAAGACTGTATTATATATGTAGCACAGAATGAACCTGTTTAATCATAGAGAGTATTTTTAAAACAGTGTTTCCAAGCAACCTTAAACAGAGGGTAATCTTCATGCAATTGACATTGACATGTGAAGTAGCCCATAAAAGATTTTAATGATTTTATTGCATCTATAAAACTATAACTTTTCATTTTGCATGAGTTTCACACCCAGAATCACATTTGTTGATGCAAAATGCACATCTGTGATGCAATCATTTTGATTTTGTCCAAATGTTTTTGAAGAAAATCTGCAAGAATAACACTTTCAGAAACATCTCCCCAAGTTTCAGTCTCATTGACCAAGTTCTTTTTGAGATATAAGTTTTTGACCAAAAATGAACATTTTTCCACCTAATTTGCATATCACTCATGAAATCATAGTATGCTTAGTATTTCTTTGTCTATACACCCACAGATGCATCCCTGTTAAATTTCAGCCCAATCTGCTGAGTAGTTTTGGAATTATAGCGTTTTGACCAAAAAGACACATTTTTAGCCCTAATTTGCATATTACTGAGGGAATCATCATGTCATGAACAAATCTTAATTTACTCACCCCTAAGAATGTCCCCACCAAATTTCATGCCAATCTGCCTTGTAGTTTTGGAGTTTAAGTTTTTTGACCAAAAATCACATTTTTTGACCCAAAACCCATATCTGTGATACTATCATTTTCATTTGAACAATTTCCCAACTAGATACCAGAAGTAACATGACCACCAAATATCAAAGCCATCGGTCCAGCAGTTTTTGACTTTAAGTTGTTTACACACACACACAGACATACAGACAGACAGACACTTTGCCATCCCTATAGCACTACTGAACCTCAGTTCAGTTGTGCTAAAAATCACTCTTGTTCATCATCACTTGAGTCAAGGTTCAGGTTAAGAGCCTTGAACTTCCTTGCTTGCTCTCTATCTCTTTCTGCAAATAAAGAAGTAAAATTTTAGGCAGTCATGTTTTGTTGATTTTAAATCATAGGTGTTTTCTCAGACTCCAGCATGTGAGTCAAAATTAAGTCATTTACACAAGTAAACTGCCAGATACTGAAAAAAGATAAAATTATTACCAATATTTTTAACTGTTACAGTATATCTTCATGGCTGACAAGGTAAAAATTAAATGTTTCTATGTCAAACACTTCACGAGACCTTCAATTATAGTTTCAATAGTAAAACATGAATTTCCTGAAAGCAGGGACAACATTTTGGAGGCTGGTTTCAACACACTTCCTCTTTCACAGTTACAACTTACAAAGTAACAAGTCAACTGATTGGAAAAATATATATGCACCATAAAGAAATGAGTATTTTGAAGTCAGGCTGACATCTGTGATCTTGATTTAGTTCACTGAGGTCATGAATATTTGATATGACACTATAATTGTACCTTTTTGCTTTTCTGCCCTCTTTTTTCGACCCCCATCCCGGTCGCTGGCATACTTCAGCCAGTTCTTGATGGCTGCCTCACAGTCAGCCTCCTTTACATTAGACTGTTTGGCTGCATCTGGAATGGCAAATGTTGCATGAGATTTCGATTCATTACTGATTTTTTTTTTATTATTTATTTGATCCCTGGCCAGTGCCACTTTTTTGAGACATATCATAATTTGGATGGTATAATTTTTATGAATATCACTCTAAAAGCTTTTGTCAAATTATTTGGCACCATGAGAGAATATAGAAGTCCATCACTTGTGCCTCTTACAATCCTGGGGTTAATTAGGATTATTTATAATGTACTGCATTACTCTGGTATACTCATTTCATTACCTTGGTTAATAAACTAATAAAGTAAAACTGAATATCAATGTGAGCAGCACTGTGAAAAATAAATAATAATACAGAATTCGCCTTGCAGAGACATTATCCCTCTGTTAGGATACATGCAAAATCTTAATTGAGAAATTACCTTTGATAATTGTTGCAATACTCAGTTGTGAAAGGGCATGTTTTTTTAGTTTCCCTTTTCCCAGCCAGTTGTAGATCGTGGATAATGATTGAGAGAACATGGCCACCATTATCCTCTCCACCACATCCTTGGAAGAAACACCTCCCAAGGTACTGAGATGGCGTACCTGGAATATATAATTGAAAGAGTGTACAGGAAACATATAAGTAGCAGAAGACTTTAACCATGTTATCATGTTATCATAACACTGCAGGGTTGCAGAAGACTTTAACCATGTTATCATAACATTGCAGGGTTAAGTTTTATGTTGGAAATACCCCAGTATATAATTTTTTTTCATTTATTTGTTGATTTATATATTTATTTTTATAGCAGTACGGTGATAAAGAGGTCCATTCATTTATTCAAAAAATGCAAGACAATATATATATATATATATATATATATATATATATATATATATATATATATATATATATATATATATATATATATAGTTTTGGTAGTACTGGAACTCTTTCTTGGATGTAACTCGGAGTTTCACGCATGGTGCGATCATCAGACACTCAGAGTGTCTGATGATCGCACCATGCGTGAAACTCCGAGTTACATCCAAGAAAGAGTTCCAGTACTACCAAAACTATTACGCTCTGCCACTGCGGTATAGAGCACTGTCTTAGCAGTTTGATACTCACCGAGTTATATATATATATATATATATATATATATATATATATATATATATATATATATTGTCTTGCATTTTTTGAATAAATGAATGGACCTCTTTATCACCGTACTGCTATAAAAATAAATATATAAATCAACAAAAATTTTATATATATAAATATATATACTTAATTTAGTCCCAGACAAGAGGGGGGGGGGTTTAGGGCTGGGGTAAAAGATAAGCCGACATAAACTATTTTGAATGTGAATGGTTCAACCGACTTTAGGACGTCCTCGGTGTTTGACTTCAGCATAGAAGCACTGAACACGCACACAATCCATTCTGTATCATTCAATTTCTACGTCCCTAAAGTAACCCCTTCCTACCATACCCTACGGTGTTGTCCACTCCAAAGGGCACTTTCATGAACATCGATATTAAGTATGTGTTCTTTTCGACTGTTCTCCCTGGTCGTCTTGATCTATTCTGTATAATTTGTTCATTATTTTCTTCACTTGAGTTTCTAAGTTTATTAAAATGGCCCTGGTTTACAAAGTTCAACCTTCTTGAGCAACAAATGTAGGAATGGTAGAAAGAGAGAGAATATGGCTTGTTTGATGGTTTGAGTGGAGTGAGGGCACTTTGGCTTTGGATCAAAAGCCTTACCACCTTTCGTGTATGAACCCGAACTAACTCCAAGCCGTGATTTGTTTTGGCTTAACAGATTAATCCTTATGTCGGCCCTGGGCCACTTTGGTTTTGAGTGTGAACGAGGTATAAGTAAAAAACAAAAACCCAGAGTACGACTACGTTCACACTCAAATCCAAAAGTGGCCCAGGGCCGACATAAGGATTAGCCTGATAAGCCAAAAAATGTTACGACTCGACTTACATTCATGAAAGGTTTTTGCGTTTGACCCGACCTAACATTCCAAAGTCATAGCACCCTCATTCCAACGTAATGGCGGCCGTCGGACAACCACAAGCAAGGTTGTTCTCTCTCTTTCTTTTATTTTTACGCTTTTTACACTCAAGAAGGTCGAACTCTGTTAAACAGGTCATTTCGCTAGATTCAGAAACTTCAGTGAAGAAAATGACGGACAGATTACATTAAACAGGTCAAGACGAGCGCGATATCAACGACAAAGGAGGAGAACAGTTGAAACAAACACATAACCTTGTGGATGTTCATGAACGTGCCTTCAACCATAACAGTGAATCGCACCCTTTCGAGTTGACAATGCAGCAGGGTCTGGTGGGAAGAGGTTGCTTTAGCAACTTGGAATGACTTTTAAGTTGGGTTTAGGTCAGGTTAACCATGCACACTCAACTTATGTTATGTCGACTTAACTTTAAGTCGGTTTGAGACCGGGCCTAAACCCACCCTTTGTCTGGGACTAAATTAAGTCGGCCCTGGGCTGACATAGTGCGTTCACATTAGAAATGTTTAAGTTGACTTAAAGTTAAGTAGGCCCGACACCGGTTTAACTGCCTAAGTGTGAACGTAGTATACACCTACCACCAAAGCAAGATATCTATAGTTAACTTGATAAACACTGCAAAGCACAGCAGGTATAAAAGGGGAAATATTTACATTACTTGGTATGACAGATAAGCACACATACCACACACACTTTTGCCAGTGCAGATAAAATTCTATGATATCCCACGCCCAAGAACCATGGCTTCCACCAATTATGGGAATTCCAATAATGGTTACATGATAATAATTTAGATGCACATAGTATGTGGCAACAACACAGAAAGCAGTCTTCTTAAAGTTAAGCACAATGATCCTAAGTACAATACCTGGAACCCTTAACCAAGATACATACCTAGTATATCACTTAAAAAACCTTCTGAAAGGAATTCAGGAGTCCTTTAATTATAGTGATAGCCAGTCTGGATCACTAGGGATTTGAAGGCGGCGATCACTCCGAACAAAACAAACGACACAACACGATGAATAGAGGTAAATAAGTACATCTAGCCGCTTTCACCACATCGGATTTTAATCAGATTGATTTCTGCCCTGCTAATACATTCAATAACCTATGCTCTTGCATTAAGAGCATTAAGACAGTAACGCAATATCTAATATTTTTATCTCCATTCTAACTTAAGCTGTAAATCTGTTTCTGAAAATTATCCCTGAAAACTAAATGATCCAAAATGTTCAAATGCATCAACTTACTAGTCGCTTTGATTTTTCTTTATCTTGGAGGGTCTCCTCCACAGCAGTCACATCGGCTTCTGATTCCATCGGAAGACGGAAGTCCTCACTGATGTCAATGTCTACATTGACCTGTTGCTGCTGCCTCACCTTAAGGGACTTTAGCAGCAGAGTATTCTGCTTGACCTGCTGCCTAATCTCACTGAGCACCAGCAGTACTGTTTTCAAAGTTCTACAAGGAAAATATTTTAAGTTACACCACCTTAATCAAAATATATCAGGTTATATCATCTACGGCCATAAAAGATCACTTAGCCTTGTTAAAGGTTATTAAGGATATACATGTAGACTACAACTAATAAGAACTGCAGACTGTTATGGTTCAGTTGAAAATAAAAACATGTTATACCCAATAAACTATATATTATCTTGAAGCTTTGGATCTCCTCTATTCACTTCTGTATTGAATATGTTTAATTTAAAAAGTGAAAGTGGTCAGTGTGAATGGGAGAAAATCAAAGGTGGTCGAATATCTTATCATCTTTTATTTACACAATACAGAGAGCACCTGAAAATGAAACATATACCACTCAATTCATGCTGCCCAGGCCCAAAAAACCGTGTCTCTGATTTTTGTTTACACTCTCCGTTTTTACTGTACATCATTTAAGTCCAGACACCCAATGTAAACAAACTTGTTTTTATCATAGCTTATCAACCAGGTCAGTAAAACAAAATCCCAGACACAGTTTTGGGGGCAGTGGCAGGCCAGATCGAAATTATTTTCACGAGTGATGTGGTTTCTTCACTCGTGAAAATAATTTCGATCTGGCCTGCCTGCCACTTGGAGGCTGTGGGGTTCTGTCATATTCTTTACATTGAAAACTCCAAATAAAAGTCTTGAGGCAGCAGATTTATGAAGGGATGGGCCAGGACAATACACAAAGGATGAAATTAGTCTGGTCTTTCATTATCTTTTCTTAATGTTAAACCTTTTTGCAGCTGCAGACCTTGTTTGTGCCTCAAGAGCTCCCTGTAATGTGGCAGATAGTTTTGCAATAGCAAATTTGTAAAGAGAAATGGTAAGGGGTTGGTTACTGGACCAGTTGAGAATAAAATTTCTCAATATGCTTATGATACTAATTTTCCTATTCAACCTACACTTGGTTCATTTAATGCTTTGATTGATATTCTAGACAAGTTTTCTTCGATCTCAGGGCTAAAGCCTAATTATAAAAAGTGTAAAGTATTGCGTGTTGGTTCATTAAAGTATAGTAATTTCAAAATAAATACAACACATCCCCTAGAATGGACTGATGGGGCAGTAGATGTCTTGGGTGTACATATCCCTGTTGATTTATCACATTTAATCGATGTAAATTTTTACTCTCGGCTTGAAAAGGCGAGGAAAATATTGCAGCCATGGCAGGGCCGGGGTCTAACCCTATACGAGAAAGTGTCTTTCATAAAATCTTTGGTTATTTCACAGTTTACATATTTGTTTGTCTCTTCCATCTCCAACGCTTAATTTTTTTAAAGATTACAACTCCTTGGTTTTTAAATTTCTTTGGGAAGGTAAGCGAGAATGGATAAGGAGAAATAGTATATATAAAGAGTACGAAAATGGCGGTCTTAATCTGACTAACCTTGAAGTTTTTAATAAATCTTTGAAAGCTTCATGGTTCCTTAGAATTATAAAAAATGATAGTTTATTTTGTAGTAAATGGTATAACTCAATTCTTGATGAGATGGGAGACCCCTTTTTAAAGTATGCTAATCTTGACAGCCAAGACTATAATACCCTTAACCGTGTCCACTCAGTTTTTTTAAAGGAAATTATTTTATCATGGCTGCAATATAATCATACATCTGTTAATAACTTTAGAGACATTTGTTGTCAATTGATTTGTAACAATTCTTATATAAGAGTTCACGATAGTCCTATTTTGTGGAAGAATTTTTTGACTAATGGTGTTGTTTTTATCAATGATATTTTAGACACTGATGGGAAGCTGTATTCATATGAGAATTTTTCTAGAATCTATGGCATTATTTGTACTCAAATTGAATATAATCAATTAATATCAGCTATACCCTTACCATGGAAACAATTATTTAAAAGAGACAATGGTGGAAAATTATTGGTATGTACACCTGTTTTTCGTAATAGAAAGTGCCTAACGCTTGAGAAAACAAGTCTTTGTCAAAGACATAGCCACCCTCAAAAACAATTTGCTGTAGTAGCAAGAAGGGATCTTGTTGCTACTATTGGAATGGAAGGTATTGTTTGAACATGAAATAAAGTTACAGATTTAAATGTTAGAGTACTTTGAAATTTAGTTGCATGCAAATTGTAATGCATGAGGAATGATGTATAGAAAACACAAGTATGATATGTGTGTGTGAGTGTTAAAAGAGAGGAGCAAAGATAATTGATAGAATAAGTTTGCTATAACAATATGAGATCTGCATAGCGATATACATGTGTACACGTACACTTGGACAAGTCTGTGGTTTTTTGACGTTGAAGATGAAGGTCAAAGTCAAAATTCAATGTGTCATTAGAAAGGTCATCATTCATAACATGGGTGAAGAAAGATGAATGGGGTCTGGGTCTGTATCTGTTAAGCCTCAAGCTGTGCGCATCTCTCTGTAGTTGGTCTGATCGTAGCTTCATCTCGAAAATATGGGTGCCATTTCGATGTTGTCGCGACCATTGTGAAATAAAGTGACGTGCATATGCAGATTACAGCATCTGACATCTGTACCTGCATGGTTTGGTTGAAATTGCCTTATGCATATGTACTTAGGCAATACTATGGCTATTTGACCTTGGAGATAAGGGTCAAGGTCAAAGGTCAATGTGTCATTAGAAATGTCATCATTGATAAAATGGGTGAAGACATATGAATGGGGTCTGTATCTGTTAGGCTTCAAGTGTTAATAGGCAAAATGTGAATATTTCTGACAAATATGGCTGTCATTTCGCTGTTGTCGCGACCATTGTGAAATGAAGTGACGTGCATATGCGGACTATAGTATCTGACATTTGTACCTGGTTTGGTTGAAATTGCCTTATTCATATTAAAGATATGGCTGCACATGGACGGAAGCACGCACGCACACACACACGGACGGACGGGACCCAACGTAGTAGCCCCCGTCGGACTTTGTCCGAGGGGGGGCTAATTAACAGAGATATATACAAATATTTTTTGTACACACAAACTCCAGATGATATCCCTGTACATATTGTTTGCTATTGGCATGACATATTAGATGAAATTTTTCCTTTGAACAATTTATTTATAATGTTATACAAAATAACAATTTGCACTAAGCTGCGTAGTTTTCAATATCGATTGATAATGAAGATTTTGCCGGTGAATAAGTTGTTATTCTCTTGGGGGCTGACTGGTTCCTCTGTGTGTTCATTTTGCAAAGAAACTGAAGAAGATTATTTTCATTTCTTTTGGGATTGTCGTTATGTTGCTTCATTTTGGAAGTCTCTAAAAGAATGGTTTCACTCGATAACGAAAAAATATTTGCCTATCAATGCCATATATTGTATTCTGGGTGATCCCCAAAAAGATGCTGACATACTTACAAATTTCTTTACTTATTAGGTCGATATTTTATATTTAGGTGTAAATATTCTGATAAGCTACCTCATATTTCTGTTTTTAGGTTATATGTTAAACAAATTTTCAATATCGAAAACAAATAGCTATATCAACTGATAAATTACAAAAACATTTGAAGAAATCGGACAATTTTCATAATATTTTTGAAGTGTAGGGTGATTACTTTTCCTGTGATGTGTATTCTTTTCTTTGTGCTGTACTTTTTGTGTTGTGTACTGAAAATAAATAAAAATTAAAAAAAAAAGAAGAAGAGAAATGATAAATTATTGATGGAGTTTTATTATACTGAGCTAAAAGATACCCACCACCTAAATGCATAAACATCATATTGTTGCAGTATTTATACATAGTAAGTATTAAATGTAACTAATAATTGTAATCTTACTTACCTTTCTGTTGAATCTGTTGGATATTGATCTTGTCCAAAACCATCATTCAGCCTCTCATCCATATCAAGAGTCCTGTCAATTGAAAGTTTTTTAATTGTTTAGTTGTAGGATTTTTTTTTCATAAGACATTTCTGTTCATATACAAGTAATAGTCATTCAACTGTATGCAAAATTGACAGACTGTGTTACACTCTTAGAAAAAATAACCTTGGTCTAAAACCTCTATCAAAGAAATATAATATCCCTATGGGTGTGCGAAATACTAACAATATTATGGACAAATATACAGACATAAGTGGCCAAGCATAAAGATGGTGCACACACATGATACTTGTTTGCTACAATGATGCAGTTTCATTCAAGACTTGCTGACAATATATGTTATTAGCTTTGTTTTCCTTTCCATACCTTGGAGGGAGGGGAGACAGTGACCTGGAAGACCCAGGAGTTGGTGGTGGAGACCTTCCATTGCAGATGTTGCTGGTACTGTTGGTCACCTCTTTGTTCGAGTTTGCTCTTTCTTTTCCAAAACTTGGAGGGAGGGGAGGCATTGACCGGGAACACCCAGGACTTGGTGAAGGAGTCCTTCCATTGCTGTTACTGTTGGCACTGCTGCCTTTCCCCCAGGAAGGTACCGGTGGCCTTGTTTTTTCGCTGCAAATTAAAAAAATCAGTATGAGGTAATGATGCTCTTTGCACATATTAACCCTTACAGTGCTGGATTATGGTGCTGATCCTGGACTACAACTTTTGTTCAAATATTTTTGTTGGAGCAAATCCTTGATAGGATTTGCTCCTACAAAAAAATATTTGAACAAAAGTTGTAGACTGGACCGGATAAAAGTTGCCAAAGTCAATATTTCCATTGAAATTTGAAATAAATGAAAACATGTAAGGCATAAAAATGGTGAGAAATTCAAAATTAGGAATGGATATATACGGGATGTGAACTGTAAGGGTTAAAGTCCTCCATTCAAAATTAGGAATGGATATATACGGGATATGAACTGTAAGGGTTAAAGTCCTCCATTCAAAATTAGGAATGGATATATACGGGATATGAACTGTAAGGGTTAAAGTCCTCCAGATCTGTTTGAAATGCAAAGGAATGTGAAATTTCTTCAACCACACATATCCTTAAATAAACGCAAATTTTCACCCTTGATTTTTTTGTGTTATATCTGCAGCATTTCATGATGTCTGATTTTCTAGCCAGTTCTTAATTTTGCAATACCAACGATGATAATTCAGAGATATTTTTGGTTCTTTTAATTTCTTCCTATTTGAACTGCATTCTCTTTGGAATAATAATAATAATAATAATAATAATAATAATAATAATAATAATAATAATAATAATAATAATAATAATAATAGTAATAATAATAATAATAATGATAACAATAATAACAATAACTTTGTGCATAAAATATTACATATATACATATAAGATACCCTACCAGGCGTGAAAGCTGTCTGTATGGCTTTCTTAATTCAGCTGAACCCCTGTATAAGATATTATATAATTTGGAATAGACTCAAATGTATACATTGTATTGTTACATGTACTATTCAGAAAATGTAAAGAAAAAAATGAGAAGCCCGCATGAGGATATATTGCCCATCACCAGAAAAAAAATATATGCTGAGTTTCTTCTACTCTCAATATATATATATACATATATATATATATATATATATATATATATATATATATATATATATATATATATATATATATATATATATATATATACCTAGTGATAATGCTGTGGCATGATTCGCTAGAATCAGTCACATGATAGGAAATTAGAATGACTATTTCTCTAGGGGAATAGTTCCATCAACTATTACATGGTTACGTGACCACCGCGAGTTCACAGCAGGTCAAACTGGCAGTACACGGAAAGTTCTCCATTTACTGCCATTAGTCGGATCAGTAGTTGTTTACACTTCCAATGCAATGTGTTAATTGGGCAATTAGAACGTGAGTTTGTTCTCGGATTAGCATTCTGCTAATTAATGCAAAGCTTATAAAGTTTGATAAGACATTCATAACAAGTAGGAAATGGGGGGAAAAAACTGAGGGGAAAACAATAATTAAAACTTTATTTGAAATATAGAGAAAATAATAATAGAAATCTGGTAAATCGTCAGAACAAAAATTGATTATTTGTCCTTTTCCCTGTGGGCTGGCCGAGACATTATCATTTTAGATTTGTATCTAAGATCCAATTCATAAAGACAAAGTCGGTTTCTTCACACCGTTTATTCTTAATCGACATAATCTTCAATTCCATGAACAAGATTCCAAAGAAAACAATTATGTATTGTTACATTATTGTTAAATTGGTTTTGTGGTAGTCATGTTCTTGATAACTATAATTGTTGTTGTTGTTGTTGTTGTTGTTGTTGTTGTTGTGGTGGTGGTGGTGGTGGTGGTGGTGGTGGTGGTGGTGGTGGTGATGCTATTTTTGTTGTTATTCTTATTATATCTTCACTACTAGTCACGTGCATATTACTTTTTCGTTGCTTTTGCAAAGAATGCAAAATCGTAGTCAATTTCTGTCGACGTGTCAACACTATTATTCATAAATTGTATGTCAATATTAGTAAATCCAGCATCGACCATCGCTGACTTAAAGAAGTCCTTGTCAGCAGCAAATCCATCATACTTCTTACCATCAACGATATAATACCGTAGGGGCAGAGCTAGTTGTACCAGCGTCCCGCCATTTTTCAGTAGACATCCAACATTGCGTAGAGCCTGTATCCATTGTTCTTTCGTTCTGCACGTGGATTTGAGACAGTAAGCTGATGTGACACAGTCGAATGGAGGCAGGGTCTGTGGAGCGACGGGGTTCGTTTGGTGAACATCGCAGTACAGGACGTCTTTGATGGTTGTTCGTAGTCTCTTCTCTCGTTCCTCAACTTTGCTGTAAAAGCAAATTTTGATTTGTTATTTGCTGTTATTTGTTATCGTTATTTTTATTTGTTGGTTTGTGTTGGCATATACATTTGTTTAAACTAATCCACCCACACATACATACATACATACATACATACATACATACATACATACATGGATTGTTATGTGTTTAAAAATATATATCAAGGACAGACCGACAGACACAGACACAAACAGACAGATTGACAAGCAGACAGACAGAGACAGATTGACAAGCAGACAGACAGAGACAGATTCTATCTATCTATCTAATAAATTTATATAGCGCCAAATATCCAAAGAAAACAATGTTCAGTGGCGCTTAGAGTTATAAAGGAGATGAAAAGGCTCTCTGAAATATGTGGGTTTTCAAGCGCCTTTTGAAAATGTTAACATTGGGAGAGGTTTTAATGTCCAGGGGTAGAGAGTTCCAAAGTTCAGGAGCTGCTGAAGAGAAGGAGCGGCGACCATAGGAAACCAGATTCCATTTGGGTGTATGCAGAAGGCATTTATCCGATGAACGAAGAGTGCGTAATGAAGAACGAGGTGTAATTAAGTTCTTGAGATATTGTGGAGATATTCCATTTAGGGCTTTATAAGTGAAGAGCAGAAGTTTGAAAACAATACGATGAGATACTGGAAGCCAATGAAGTTGTTTTAGAATAGGGGTTATGTGTTCGAATTTCCTGGTGCGCGTAATAATCCTAGCTGCCGTATTTTGGGCACGTTGTAAGCGCTGTAAGTGAACGTCAGGCAGACCATATAGTAAGGAATTACAATAGTCTAGCTTCGATGATATGACAGCATGGACGAGGGTGGCACAAGAATCCTGAGAGAGGTATTTCCTGATGTGTCCAATTTTACGAAGGAGGAAGTGAATGGTGCGGCAGGTGGTAATTATGTGTTGTTGAAATGTATAATTGTCATCAAATATGACACCAATGTTTCTCGCAGATGAAGTTACTTGCTTTTTGCTTCCTGTATCGTCTTATTCGATCCAATCACCAAATGCAGTTCATTGGTTGCAAATCCAATATAAGTAATCAAATATAAAAAAGTGCATGATATGGTTGAATGGTTGTGATAGTCACCGTGAAATTCATGATTTGGGTTTTTTTCACTGGTATACATTTGCTTTTTGCTTCCTGTATCGTCTTCTTTGATCCAATCACCAAATGCATTGTGGGATAGAGGAGGATTAGAGGTATCTGAAACAGGTCAAAGTTTTACTCTAGTCCCAGGGGTTCTCAATTGGAAAGCTTAATACTGTGTGATGTCTTACCCCTACCCCATAATCATGTGTTAAGCATAGGGTAAATGCTTCAAATACAAATAATTAAATAAATTCCTAAAAAAAACTGTAGAGTACTTGAAAATAAAAGAACAAGATATCTAAGTATAACATTATGTGCTCTATTGGAATATCACCTTCAATTGAATTATATCCATCTAATTAAAAAATAAATACATTGTATAGGTGAGCATTAATAGGTTCCCATAGACAGCAATGTATATGTAATTTTTCCAATTTTAATCCCCAGAAAACATATTTCCTAAAAACATTTGAACATTAAACTTTTAGAGTGAGTCATGTCACCCCATATAAGTAATAAAATATAAAAAAGTGCATGATATTTTATGATTTTCCTCATTTTAAAAATTATTCATAGTTTCCTATGTAAAAACACATGTTAAACATTTAAATTTTGCAGCTAAATTCTAAAATCATAATTCTGGTAGACCTACATTCTTTCAACTTCTCTTACATTTAGATATATGTTATATGAGTAACCAAACACAAAAAATTACATAAAATTCCAAAACAATGCATACATGGATGACCTTTGACCCCCATAGAAAACCATGTAATAGTTAATTTGACAACTTTACATAGCAAATTGGCTATCACTCAGTTGAACTTATGTTAGGGTTAGGGTTAGATACCTTTGACCCAGCACTTAATGACCTTTGACCTCATGACCCCTACATTACCCAACATGGCCACATTAGTTAACATTTTGAGGTCAAATCTTTGGTCTATACTGTCATCTACTATATGTGTAGTGTAATAGGACATATGTGGTCATGAACTTTGACATACCTGACCTGACCTCAAATGATGTCTTGATACACTACCATGAGTGCCCTATAGGGTCATGACCTTGATTTGACCTTTGTGTTGTGTCAATGGCATATACCTATGCATATGTATGTACCATCTAACTATGACCTCTGAACCCAAATTGGTACCTGTGACCCAGCACTTAATGAACTTTGACCTCAAGATCCCTACATGACCCAACATGGCCATATAGTTAACATTTTGGGGTCAAATCTTAGGCATATATAATTCACCAATGTGGCCGTGAACTTTGACATACCTGACCTGACCGCGAGTGATGTTAAAATACACTACCATGAGTTTCAGGTTACAGGTTCATGACCTTGATGTGACCTTTGACCTTTGCGTTGTGTCAATGGCATATACCTATGCAAAGATATGTGCTATCCAATTTTGACCTCTGACCTTTGAAACCAAATTGGTACCTTTGGCCTATCACTTAATGAACTTTGACTTCATGACCCTCACATGACCCAACATGGCAATATTAGTTAACATTTTGGGGTCAAATCTTTGGCCTATACTGTCACCTACTATATGTGTAGTGTGATAGGAAATATGTGGTCATGAACTTTGAAATACCTGACCTGATCTCAAATTATGTCATGATACACTACCATGAGTGCCCTTCTAAAGTTAGGGTATATTTTGCAAACCCAAAATTCTACAAGTACGAATATTGCCATAGGGTAAAAACATACTTATTTAAAAAAAATACCATTTCTTTAAGAATTGGAATTTCACTAAATGGCGTTCATTGGTAATAGTAGACATGTCAATGTTTCCAAAAACAATTTCACTTTGGTCCTAGCTTCAGGGGTTGTGAGATGGGATCCGCCCAAAATAAGGGAATTGTTCACTAAAAACCACTTATATGAGTGAATGTATGCTTTCTTTGGACAGTCGCCATTTTGTTAATATTTGACCTATGACTTTAGTTGTAGATAGTGGACAGGTCAAGGTATCTAAAATCAGTTGTAACTTGGTTGTACCACCATTACGTCTGGTGGTACGTACTCATGACTTCAGATAATAATTTTGTAGTTCGTACTGGAACTGTATGACCTTTGACCTCTGGTCGTCCATTTTAATTTGTAGACATGTCAAGCTATCAGTACAAGCGATAGTTACTTTGGTTGTAGTCCTAAGTATTCAAAATTGGTAGTGAAAAAGGGAATGGTTGTGATAGTCACCGTGAAATTCATGATTTGGGTTTTTTCACTGGTATACATTTGCTTTTTGCTTCCTGTATCGTCTTATTTGATCCAATCACCAAATGCATTGTGGGATAGAGGAGGATTAGAGGTATCTGAAACAGGTCAAAGTTTTACTCTAGTCCCAGGGGTTCTCAATTGGGAAGCTTAATACCGTGTGATGTGTTACCCCTACCCTCATAATCATGTGTTAAGCAAAGGGGTAAATGCGTCAAATACAAATAATTAAATAAATTCCTAAAAAAAACTGTAGAGTACTTGAGCATAAAAGAACAAGATATCTAAGTACAACATTATGTGCTCTATTGGAATATCACCTTCACTTGAATTATATCCATCTAATTAAAAAATAAATACATTGTATAGGTGAGCATTAATAGGTTCCCATCGACAGCAATGTATATGTAATTTTTCCAATTTTAACCCCCAGAAAACATATTTCCTAAAAACATTTGAACATTAAACTTTTAGAGTGAGTCATGTCACCCCATATAAGTAATAAAATATAAAAAAGTGCATGATATTTTATGATTTTCCTCATTTTAAAAATTATTCATAGTTTCCTATGTAAAAACACATGTTAAACATTTAAATTTTGCAGCTAAATTCTAAAATCATAATTCTGGTAGACCTACATTCTTGCAACTTCTCTTACATTTAGATATATGTTATATGAGTAACCAAACACAAAAAATTACATAAAATTCCCAAACAATGCATACATGGATGACCTTTGACCCCCATAGAAAACCATGTAATAGTCAATTTGACAACTTTACATAGCAAATTGGCTATCACTCAGTTGAACTTATGTTAGGGTTAGGGTTAGATACCTTTGACCCAGCACTTAATGACCTTTGACCTCATGACCCCTACATTACCCAACATGGCCACATTAGTTAACATTTTGAGGTCAAATCTTTGGTCTATACTATCATCTACTATATGTGTAGTGTAATAGGACATATGTGGTCATGAACTTTGACATACCTGACCTGACCTCAAATGATGTCTTGATACACTACCATGAGTGCCCTATAGGGTCATGACCTTGATTTGACCTTTGTGTTGTGTCAATGGCATATACCTATGCATATGTATGTACCATCTAACTATGACCTCTGAACCCAAATTGGTACCTGTGACCCAGCACTTAATGAACTTTGACCTCAAGATCCCTACATGACCCAACATGGCCATATAGTTAACATTTTGGGGTCAAATCTTAGGCATATATAATTCACCAATGTGGCCATGAACTTTGACATACCTGACCTGACCGTGAGTGATGTTAAAATACGCTACCATGAGTTTAAGGTTACAGGTTCATGACCTTGATGTGACCTTTGACCTTTGCGTTGTGTCAATGGCATATACCTATGCAAAGATATGTGCCATCCAATTTTGACCTCTGACCTTTGAAACCAAATTGGTACCTTTGGCCTATCTATTAATGAACTTTGACTTCATGACCCTCACATGACCCAACATGGCAATAATAGTTAACATTTTGGGGTCAAATCTTTGGCCTATACTGTCACCTACTATATGTGTAGTGTGATAGGACATATGTGGTCATGAACTTTGAAATACCTGACCTGATCTCAAATTATGTCATGATACACTACCATGAGTGCCCTTCTAAAGTTAGGGTATATTTTGCAAACCCAAAATTCTACAAGTACGAATATTGCCATAGGGTAAAAACATGCTTATTTTAAAAATACCCCATTTATTTAAGAATTGGAATTTCACTAAATGGCGTTCATTGGTAATAGTAGACATGTCAATGTTTCCAAAAACAATTTCATTTTGGTCCTAGCTTCAGGGGTTGTGAGATGGGATCCGCCCAAAATAAGGGAATTGTTCACTAAAAACCACCTATATGAGTGAATTATTGCTTTCTTTGGACAGTCGTCATTTTGTTAATATTTGACCTATGACCCTACAACTTTAGTTGAAGATAGTGGACAGGTCAAGGTATCTACAATTAGTTGTAACTTGGTTGTACCACCATTACGTCTGGTGGTACATACTCATGACTTCAGATAATAATTTTGTAGTTCGTACTGGAACTGTATGACCTTTGACCTCTGGTCGTCCATTTTAATTTGTAGACATGTCAAGCTATCAGTACAAGCGATAGTTACTTTGGTTGTAGTCCTAAGCATTCAAAATTGGTAGTGAAAAAGGGAATGGTTGTGATAGTCACCTTGAAATTCATGATTTGGGTTTTTTCACTGGTATACATTTGCTTTTTGCTTCCTGTATCGTCTTATTTGATCCAATCACCAAATGCATTGTGGGATAGAGGAGGATTAGAGGTATCTGAAACAGGTCAAAGTTTTACTCTAGTCCCAGGGGTTCTCAATTGGAAAGCTTAATACTGTGTGATGTGTTACCCCTACCCCATAATCATGTGTTAAGCATAGGGGTAAATGCGTCCAATACAAATAATTAAATAAATTCCTAAACAAAACTGTACAGTACTTGAACATAAAAGAACAAGATATTTAGGTACAACATTATGTGCTCTATTGGAATATCACCTTCACTTGAATTATATCCATCTAATTAAAAAATAAATACATTGTATAGGTGAGCATTAATAGGTTCCCATAGACAGCAATGTATATGTAATTTTTCCAATTTTAAACCCCAGAAAACATATTTCCTAAAAACATTTGAACATTAAACTTTTAGAGTGAGTCATGTCACCCCATATAAGTAATAAAATATAAAAAAGTGCATGATATTTTATGATTTTCCTCATTTTAAAAATTATTCATAGTTTCCTATGTAAAAATACATGTTAAACATTTAAATTTTCCAGCTAAATTCTAAAATCATAATTCTGGTAGTCCTACATTCTTGCAACTTCTCTTACATTTAGATATATGTTATATGAGTAACCAAACACAAAAAAATTACATAAAATTCCAAAAAAATGCATACATGGATTACCTTTGACCCCCATAGAAAACCATGTAATAGTCAATTTGACAACTTTACATAGCAAATTGGCCATCACTCAGTTGAACTTATGTTAGGGTTAGGGTTAGATACATTTGACCCAGCACTTTATGACCTTTGACCTCATGACCCCTACATGACCCAACATGGCCACATTAGTTAACATTTTGAGGTCAAATCTTTGGCCTATACAGTCACCTACTATATGTGTAGTGTGATAGGACATATGTGGTCATGAACTTTGACATACCTGACCTGACCTCAAATGATGTCATGATACACTACCATGAGTACCCTATTGGGTCATGACCTTGATTTGACCTTTGTGTTCTGTCAATGGCATATACCTATGCATATGTATGTACCATCTAACTATGACCTCTGAACCCAAATTGGTACCTGTGACCCAGCACTTAATGAACTTTGACCTCAAGATCCCTACATGACCCAACATGGCCATATAGTTAACATTTTGGGGTCAAATCTTAGGCATATATAATTCACCAATGTGGCCATGAACTTTGACATACCTGACCTGACTGCGAGTGATGTTAAAATACACTACCATGAGTTTCAGGTTACAGGTTCATGACCTTGATGTGACCTTTGACCTTTGCGTTGTGTCAATGGTATATACCTATGCAAAGATATGTTCCATCCAATTTTGACCTCTGACCTTTGATACCAAATTGGTACCTTTGGCCTATCACTTGATGAACTTTGACTTCATGACCCTCACATGACCCAACATGGCAATACTAGTTAAGATTTTTGGGTCAAATCTTTGGCCTATACTGTCACCTACTATATGTGTAGTGTGATAGGACATATGTGGTCGTGAACTTTGAAATACCTGACCTGATCTCAAATTATGTCATGATACACTACCATGAGTGCCTTGCTAATGTTAGGGTATATTTTGCAAACCCAAAATTCTACAAGTACGAATATTGCCAAAGGGTAAAAACATGCTTATTTTAAAAAAATCCCATTTCTTTAAGAATTGGAATTTCACTAAATGGCGTTCATTGGCAATAGTAGACATGTGAAGGTTTCCAAAAGCAATTTCACTTTGGTCCTAGCTTCAGGGGTTGTGAGATGGGATCCGCCCAAAATAAAGGAATTGTTCACTAAAAATCACCCATATGAGTGAATGTATGCTTTCTTTGGACAGTCGCCATTTTGTTAATATTTGACCTATGACCCTACAACTTTAGTTGAAGATAGTGGACAGGTCAAGGTATCTAAAATTAGTTGTAACTTGGTTGTACCGCCATTACTTCTGGTGGTACATACTCATGACTTCAGATAATAATTATGTAGTTCGTACTGGAAGTGTATGACCTTTGACCCCAGGTCGTCCATTTAAATTTGTAGACATGTCAAGCTATCACAAGCGATAGTTAGTTTGGTTGTAGTCCTAAGTATTCAAGATTGGTAGTGAAAAAGGGAATGGTTGTGATAGTCACTGTGAAATTCAAGATTTGGTTTTTTTTCACTGGTATACATTTGCTTTTTGCTTCCTGTATCATTTCATTTGATCCAATCACCAAATGCAGTTCATTGTTGGATAGAGGAGGATTAGAGGTATCTGAAACAGGTCAAAGTTTTACTCTAGTCTCAGGGGTTCTCAATTGGGAAGCTTAATACTGTGTGATGTGTTACCCCTACCCCCATAATCATGTGTTAAGCATAGGGGTAAATGCGTCCAATACAAATAATTAAATAAATTCCTAAAAAAAACTGTAGACTACTTGAACATAAAAGAACAAGATATCTAAGTACAACATTATGTGCTCTATTGGAATATCACCTTCACTTGAATTATATCCATCTAATTAAAAAATAAATACATTGTATAGGTGAGCATTAATAGGTTCCCATCGACAGCAATGTATATGTAATTTTTCCAATTTTAAACCCCAGAAAACATATTTCCTAAAAACATTTGAACATTAAACTTTTAGAGTGAGTCATGTCATCCAATATAAGTAACCAAATATAAAAAGGTGCATGATATTTTATGATTTTCCTCATTTTAAAAATTATTCATAGTTTCTCATACATTTAGATATATGTTATATGAGTAACCAAACACAAAAAAATTGGATAAAATTCTGACAACTATAGTTAATTATGAAGGTACATAAATGTTGACCTTTGAAATCCCCATAGGAATGCATGCAAACAATATTTTTTCCAATTTTAACCCCCAGAAATCATATTTCTTAAAAACACTTGAACATTAAACTTTTAGAGTGAGTCATGTCACCCAATATAAATAATTTAATAAAAAAAGATGGATGATATTTCATGATTTTCCTCCTTTTAAAAATTAATAATAGTTTTCTCACTACAAATACATTAAAATTCTAAATTCATATTTTTGGTAATCCTCTACTATTTAAACTTCTCATATTCAACTTCTATAATTTCTACAGAATATACATGTACATGGCAGTTGTGGTGCCAATGGTGGTAGGGGTGATGATGAGTATTGTTGTGCTGCTGGTGGAAACTGGTGATGGCGGTACTGCTGGTGGTGGTGGTGGTGGTGGTGAGTTATGTTTGTGGTGATGATGGTAAAATTCATTTGAAGTGCACATTACTTTGTCAGTGAAACTCAGTTAGCTACAATTTTAAATGGATATTTGTCATTTAAGAACGTCAGCTCTCAAAGATTGCGTCATTCACTTTAGTTGAAGATTAACATAGGTTATTTAGAATGGCAAGACACACTTTGATTCTAAGATAATTTTCATCATTCTTTAGAAAACATAGCGTTTCACTTTGATGGATTTTGATATTCAAATATTGAAATTAATCATTTTGTATGATATTCTATTTCTGACTTATGTAGAGATATGTTTATGATCTTTGAAATGACTCTTCCTTAATTTCAATAAAAAAATAACTTTAAAACCTTAGATAATATCTTCCATTGTACACAAAAGTGTGTGATGATACAGTGTCAGTTTACGGAGCCGAAATTTGTTATTTCAGATAAACATAATAGTTAGATAATTCTTATATAATAATAATTTTGATAATAATCAAGTTTATTTGAATATTAGTCACCCGACCTGGGGTAGTTTTTTTTGCTAAGTTCAAAAAGGGGGTCATTTTTATGAACATATGTTGCTATGGTAACCAAAATCACCATAATATGTTAATCATTTTTCCAAAATTTGACATAAAACATTGAAAAAAAAATAATACAGCGAAGAAATGTCCTTGTTTTAGACCTGTATGAGTTAGTGCTACCTTGTGTAACATAAATTGTATAAAATTGGATAGTTGTTTCCATGGAAACATATGGTAGACGTGAAAATTATGTGTTTTTTAAATACACATACATCTCACAAATAATATAAATCTGATAAATATCTTTTTATTTGCACATTGACCCCTCTATCAAGGGTAGTTTGTCATGCTGAGTTCAAAAAAGAGGTCATATAATGAACATCAGTTGCCATGATAACCAATATATCCATATTATGTGAATTTTTTGAAAAATAGACATAAAACGCTTTTAAAAAATTCAAATTTAGGAAAAACATCATTGCTGTTGGAATGTACTAGTTGGTGATGTCTGTTGTAACAATTTTTGAAATTATCTGTATCAAACTTAAGCAATTCTAAAATCACCTAAATGAATTGTAAATACCTAAAATACCAGCAGTTCTTGAGAATTCCATCTATGGAGCTAGGTTCAGTCTTTTATCACAAAATCTCCAAAGTAAGTGTACACATACATTTGAGTACAGGTTGATATGATCATTGACTCCATACTATATATTATTGTTTGTACTCTGATTTTATCCAACAAAATATTGTCTACTTCAAATTCTCCAACTCAACTGAAAACATGATGTGCGTATATGCGTACGTACGTATTTCCGGGTTCCAGTGCAAGACTCAGGACAATTTCATTGGTTATTGACACTGAATATAGTTGGGGATATGTGGCAGTCACGGTATCATCGATTGTTACAGAAATATCGATATCTATGTACAAATACTTATGGTTGCTATGTTAAAAACAGTATCAAAAAATGTCGGGGAATATCGGAAAATGTCGGAAAAACATTCACTATTTCTTTAAGTCTGTTTACAATAATTCCACCATCAACACAAGATACCAGTGAAATGTATATAATTTACACAGTCCTTTCAACTCTTAATACCATCAAGTATTGAGCTACGTCTGCTGTGAGGTCACCATAGTGATCTGAAGGGATTGCTGCCCTCACACAGCCATTTTGTGTACAACCTCATTAATATTCATAAACCAGGGACTAAGAAGGGGAATCCCCTATATGTTTACCTCAATGACATTTTCAGCTATTTATAGTAAACATCGGCTGGCGCTGAGTTCTTGTACAGAAGACAATGGTTGCCAGGGCGACCTAAACTGATGTTTTCGACAACAGTAGTTGAGTCAATCTGCCTCCACAAAAACTTAACAGTTGGCGTAATTCTGGTCATTCTCATGTTACTGAGAATTTACACAATATTGACATGGGATATTCCGGCAGTGGCGAAATCTCACGAGACCACCCAGCAACGGTTGCTAACCACATGACAAAGGTTAAGCTTCGGCTGTGATGTGTCATTTAAACACTTGAAAGCACACTGTCTGTGTATAAGGGACAGGATATTCCGTTACATGTTTATCATGGACAACTTTTAATTATAGCTTAAGGTACCAGAGCTGAAAGACTTTCTACGTGAACTTGGCTTGACTATGTTTTGATTTCTTTCGCCAAGGCAGCATGTCAAATACACTTGAAAGACGAGGACCCAGTTTTCTCCTGTCACGATCCAAAGCAAGACGTCAAAATATTGCGTACTTTATACATTAAATGAAAATAAATGTATGCAAAATAATAAGTCTCTTTGTACGTTTGTAGTCACTTCATTAGTCCTAGCAGTGTAGTTTAAATATCTGTAAATGAATGATGTACTGTTACTAAGGCCTAAAAGAATTGTGTGCTTCCGATTACATTCAATTTTAAAATAGGTGGGGTAGGTAGATTTTTTGTTTTATTGTATTTTATTATATTCTTTTTTCATGTGTGAGTGTCTAGTTCAGGTTTTCCATTGCTTTCCATATGGTCTTTGTGTTGTTTATTTCTTCCTTTCAGATTACGTATTGGAAGAATAGCTTTACATTGTCTTTTTTAAGTTGGTGTCAGTTTCCACACCCACTATTTCTTGCGAGACTACAAGATTTTCGAGACTGTGGACTGTTGTGAGGTCACCATAGTGATCTGAAGGGATTACTGCCCTCACACAGCCATTTTGTGTACAAGCTCATTATTATTCATAAACCAGGGACTTAGAAGGGGAGTCCCCTATATGCATGTTTACTTCAATGACATTTACAGCTATTTATAGTAAACATCGGCTGGCGCTGAGTTCTTGTACAGAAGACAATGGTTGCCAGTGCGACCTAAACTGGTGTTTTCGACCACAGTAGTTGAGTCAATGGGTGGTTAGACTACGTGTGTATGTACATGGGGTTGTCGTTGGGTTTTCTGTAAGGGTAACCCAACGACAACCCCATGTACATACACACGCAGTCTAACCACCCACCCAGCATCATCAAGAACATATCGTCAGCCATCGGCCGTAGAATTTCCGACATATCATCCGACGAACACATCTTCAACCAGGCAGCCCCACTGTACCAAAATGCACTAAAAACCAGCGGCCACAAAGAGAACATCACGTACACCAGCACCCCGACGCAGAAAAACAAGAAAAACAGAAATAGAAACACCATCTGGTTTAACCCACCATACAGCAAAAACGTAGCCACCAATGTAGGCAAACGATTCCTCAACCTAATCGCAAAACATTTCCCAGCAGACTCCAAGTTACACAAAATATTCAACAGAAACAATGTCAAAGTCAGTTATAGCTGCATGCAAAACATGGCTACCATAATCAAAGCGCATAACGCCACCATCTCCAACAGCGAAACTAAACCCACTCAAAAACCTTGTAAAATTAATTGCAGACAGAAAGACACCTGCCCTTTGAACGGCGAATGCCAAACGGAAAACATCGTATACCAAGCCACCGTCCACGGAAAACAAACAAAAGTATATATCGGTCTAACAGAGAACAACTTCAAACAGAGATACGCCAACCACAAACAGTCATTCAAACATGAAAAACACGAAAACAGCACAGAACTATCAAAACACATTTGGAAACTGAAAAGAAACAATGAGCCTTTTTCCGTATCCTGGTCCATCAGCAAGAAAGCCCAAGCATACACCAATAAAACAAAACGATGCAACCTGTGTTTAACCGAAAAACTAACTATTATTAAAGCAGACAAAAGCTCCACACTAAACAAAAGAACTGAGTTAATATCCAAATGCCGACAGTTTTATTTGTCCAACTTCAATAGAGCATCTATCACCTAAACTAAACCCGTTAACTAACGAAACATCAAAGCCCAACATGTAACAACCTGCCAACACTTACTTGTCCGCACCCAATAACTCACACAAAAACAACCAACACCTCCACACATACAACACCTACTCACCGACACCGACAATAGTGATGGTATTTCTATTGTCTACACTCTATATATACAGCACATCCAGAGAGTAGGCCTCAGAGTTGTCTGATGATCGCACTTTGCGTGAAACTCCGAGTTACAACCAAGAAAGAGTTCCAGTACAACCAAAACTATTACGCTCTGCCACTGCGGTATAGAGCACTGTCTTAGCAGATTGATACTCACCGAGTTATATATATATATATATATATATATATATATATATATATATATATATATATATATATATATATATATATATATATATATATATATTATACACACAGGTTATGAAATACCTTGAAATTTACTGGATGGAGTGACTCTAAAATCTGTTTCTCCGTTGCCATGAACATGTTGAATTGCACACAAACATAACCAATAGAGACACAATTTCAAATAAATGAATTTGTATCTTTAAATGGTAACTGGCCTCCACTGTGCATGTTTTCCCCACATTTTCTCACTTTGTACTTGATCTTTTTTTTAATATCATTTTTGTCAATATGACTTGAAATGATTTGAAA